>NW_021635677.1:0-241063 GCF_004799145.2 Neltuma alba | reverse complement strand
AGAGCAATAAGCTGAAAATAATAGAGCTAATGTTAGGCATAGAAGCATAAGGGAAATGAATTCTTTTAATGTTGATTATAATCCTTATGGCTTCTATAATTTTAATTCTGATTTTGAATTAAAAGGAGCTTTGATAAGTGCCTTACCTAAATTTCATGGCAATGCAGGAGAGGATCCATATAGGCACCTCCAAAACCTCCATATGATATACTCTTCTATGAAGCCTCTCGAAGCCTATCTTGATGACATCTCTGAGTAGAGCCTTGTTTTTTTTGTGGAAGGTAAGGCTAAGGAATGGCTGCACATGTTGCCTCAACATTTTACAACACTTTCATGGGAGCAATTGAAGAAGCACTTCTTAGAAAAGCATTTTCCAGCTTCAAGGACAACTAGGATAAGGAAAGAGATCTACAGTGGTCAACAAAGGATTAGAGAAAGCCTTTACAAATATTGGATAAGATTCATAGCCCTCCTTGCCAAATGCCCACATCACCAAATTTTTCAACCATATTTGGTTCAATATTTCTATGAAAGATTGCTAGATCATTAAAAGTCCACCATTGATGCTACTCTTGGTGTTTCTTTAACTGATTTGACTTCTCAAGGCATATAGGATTTGTTAGAGAAGATGGCTGCAAATAATCAACACTTTGGAGTTAGAGATACTGCTCAAGATACTGCTCAAGTACATGGAGTAGGGGCTTGCCAAACTGATGAAATTCTGAATAAGTTGGCCATTCTAAGTGATCACATAGTTTGTATGCAAAGGCCATGCAAACTCAGTAAGGGCACCAAGTTACCAAGTTAAAGCTTATACTCCACCCCCATGACTCAAGCTCTTGTTCCTACCACTTGTGATGTGTGTGCTAGTCCTATGCACACTACTCCTAATTATGCCTATATGGTTGAATCTAGAGACATAGCTGCCATGAACTTCTAAAGACACAACCAATTCTCCTAAAACACTTATAACAATGGTTGGAGAGGAGACTCATATCTAAGTGGAGTGGCAATGACAATAAAGGATTTCAAGGTAGCCAAGGCAAGGAAAATATGTATAGAGGTGCTGGAAATTCTCAAGGATAGTTTAGGAATGCCTCTATGGAAAATTATTCTAGACCATCTACAACACGAGAGACCTAATTCAAGAACCAGGTAGGGAGGACACTTTATTAAAGATGATGAGCAAGCTATGTGACAAGGTGGAGCAACTTAAGGTCAAAAACAACAATCTCCAAGCTATATGTTACTGAAATAGTAAATTCTAAAAGTGAGGAAGTTATTAGGAAGGGAGACTTACCATCCAACACTGTGATTAATCCCAAAAGTCTAATTGCCATAAGTTTAAGAAGTGGTAAGCTAGTTGGGAAGAAAGATGATAAAAGAGAAGATGAAGAGGTGGTATTAAATGAAGATTTACAATTCCAAGAACCAATTTTTACAGTTGCACCCTCATCTGAAAGTATAAAGGAGAAGAGCATCTTAAAGAAGAAGGCGACCGTACTGTGAATCATAAAGAGGATGTTGGAGCTGCTAAAAGGAGTCAGCCTCACACTCAAGAAGTTACCTGCAATAAAGGTAATGAGGTAAATCTCAAAGAACTTCCCTTTCCACATTCTTATCTTCAAGGCATGAAGAAAGCTAGCTTTAATAAGAAAGATGATGATTTGTTTGAGCTGTTTAGCGAATTGGAAGTTAATGTACCTTTACTTGAGTTGGCCTCTCAACCTAAATATGCTAATATTTTGAGAGATTTGTGTAAATATAAAAAGAAGTGCAAGCCTAATGAGATGGTGCAACTACCTTCAAATATTAGTGCACTTTTTAAGTTCCAATTACCAGTTAAGTGTCAAGACGCAGGGAGTTTCACCATACCTTACACCATAAGAAGGACTACTATTTCAAAAGCCTTACTAGACCTAGGAGGAGCTGCTATTAATATGATGATCAAGTCAATCTATGAGTCCCTAGGTATCACTACTCTTAAGCCCATTAGTTTAATGTTGCAATTAGCGGATCACACTATTAGAATCCGCATGGTGCTTGAGGATGTGCTAGTAAAGGTTAAGGACTTGCTCATTCCTGTAGATTTCTATGTTTTAGATATGTCTAAGGAAAGCATAAATGAAGGTGCAGTAATTCTTGGTAGACCCTTCATGAGAACTACTAATACTAAAATTAAAATAAAGGAAGGTTCTATTGGTATGAGTGCAGGTGATCATTTTGTGCATTTTAACATGCATAAGAGCATAAAGCAACCTAATAAAGATTATTCTTTACATGATTTGCATTTTATTGATGAAATTGATGATGATTTGCATGTTACCAATGATAAAGCTTCTTATAAGGTTGTTGAATCCTTTAATTCACTCATGGTCTATTACCCCCCTCCTACCCCTTTTTTTACTTCCCCTCCCATGGTAGTGATGTGTTATGTTCTAATGCTTGTTCATTAGATTACACTCTTCCACTCCATACACTATTTCATGTAACAATACTATGCTTGTTAAGCCTCCCACTAACCCTTAAAGTACTAGAGAAAGGTACTTCTTATGATTGTGCAAGGTATAGTGGAGCTATGAGGTCTCAACCTAAGAAGCCATGAAATTTGATCAAAGCATCAAAAGATATAGGACAACCTGTCAAGGTCTTGTTCGAGATTCATCATCTATAATCAAAAGAAGAGACATCATTAGACCTTACAGCTGAACAATTGAGTAGTCCACTTCTTCCACTACATGCTCTGTCATTGGATCCTAAGATGCTTGCCAAGGGAGCTCTCCAAGTTGATAAAGAGGAGTATGACATTAGTGACTATGTTATGGCTTACGTCCCTAGCCACTCCACACCTTATGAAGACTTTAAGGACACTTGGATAGGACCTTTGGAGGTGGTCTCAAAGTTTTCACATACAAAATATAAGTTGAAGCATAGCTTTGGCAAGCATTTTTACTCAAGAGCCAACCACCTTTGCCTCTACCACACTAGTTACAAACCTCCACAATTAAGGTTGTATCTCTCCTTTCCTTGTTCTTAGTTACCTACATTGAATTGACTACTATATGTTGTTGAACAAGTGTGGAGGAGAGACATGCCGGTAGAAAAGGTGAGTTTTTGATTTTTATGTGATGTTTTATCCTTCCACCTTTCTTTGCATTTTCAAACATACTGTTTGAATCTTGTTTTTTTGGTTGCATTGAGAACAATACAAGGTTTAAATATGGGGAAGTATTTAGTACTTTGTTTGTTTTGTTTTGTGTTGTGTGCATTTTTATTCGTTTTGTTATGTTTAGCTTTTAAACTCTCTTTTAGTAAAAAGGCTCATTTTGGATTCAATTTTCAAAAATTTATGCACTTTTAGATCAAATTGGCTATGTCTTGTATCTCAATTGCATTTTGGTTGATTGTGATCCTTACTTGTGAAAATGAATTGTGAATGTCATATATATTAAGCTCTAAGTGTGGTGCATATACTAGACTTGATGAGTGTGATAGGAACAAAAAGCCTAGTTGGAAGGATTTGAGCCTATTTTCTATTTCATTATGTGTGATACATCTACTTAGTTTATTGTTCTCTAGAAGTTTTCTTGGTTCTCATTGAAGCTGCATTTACATTGACATGATAAAGATGACACTGGCATTCGTTTAAAAAGCTAGTTCAACAAAAAAGCCAACCTTGAAAAATTAATTCTTTGTTTAACCCTTTGAGCCCATCATTTTCATTTCTTCACTTCTTCACATAGGAATGAACTTAATTGTGTTGTATCCATATCTTTTCTTGAGTTTAATGACCTATTATATCATTGAAATGAGGAAATAACCATTCTGCCTCATTTCGCCATGGCAAAGTCAAATGTTCGTCGCGGCAAACTACCCTAAAAAAAAGAAAAAGAAGAAGAAAAAAAGAAAGAAAAAAGAGGAAAGAAGAGGAAAGAATATATATTAAAAAAAAGACAAAAAAGAAAGAAAAGAAAAAAAGGAAAAGGAACAAATAAAATAAAAGAAAAAATTTGTATTGTTTGGAATAAGTAAACTTTATAGAGTTGTCTTCTAGATTCATATGTATTCAATTGCATACAAGCATTTGGTTTATTTTGATTCCCATTCTCTTTATCTCCCTTCATTACATCCATGCATTTGACCCTCAATTCATTTTTCTTTCCAACATTACAACCTAATAAAAGTCTTGTTGATCTTTTATGTGATTGCTACTGGTGGTGGAGGGCTTAGAACCATTACAAGCATATGGTAGAGCATAGCTAAGTGGATGTTGAGTGAAATCTACCCCTTGAGAGTTAGAGCGAAACATTTATACCTGGGAGGTTTCTTGAGTATTCATTTGGGCTAGTCCTTGTACCATTTGCTAAGTTCTTTTAGCATATGATATAAGTATGGATTGGATATGAGTATGGAATTGTAATTGCCAAATGTGATTCTTGATGTTTGCATGGTTCATTTTATCCTACCCCTTGTTTTACATTGAAGTATTTTGCCTAAAAGTGCAAAACTTAAGTATGGGGGAGTTGATGAGTCTCATATTTTACATATATGTCCTAGTCCAAACTTATGCCTTTGTGGCTTTTAATTGTATAAATTGGGTCAAAATAGAGGTTTTTGTGAAACAAGGGTATAAGAGTCAATTGTGTGTTTTTATATGGTAATTCTTGAGTTTTATTCACTCATTGGCTCTTATGTGTCCCTCATACCTTGAATTAGATGACTATGAGCTTAATTTGAATATTACTGGTGATCAGAAGTTGATGAAAATCAAGGGAAGCTAATTATGCACAGTTCGCTGCGGCTAACTTTGGTCTTCGCCGCGACTAACTCTTATTATGAAAGAAACAGCATCACTTATTCATACAACATCATTTTGGTTTCACCGTGATGAACAATTGGCTTTGTTGCTGTGAAAATGAGAAATTTCCAGATTTAAATCCAGAATGCGTGCCAGTTCAGTGATTCTGTGGTTTTTTCAGTTTTGGCTTTGTTGTCTCCATCCAGAGCTCTCCTATTTCGTCTCTCCTCACCTCCCTACCATTCTCCACCATCAATTCATCATTTTTACCCTAATCCTTCCATTTTTTACTGATTATTCTCCTCTATTTCCCTTCATATTAGTGCTGTTATGGCCATGGAAGTTGTAGAGCTTGGTGAAGATGTGATTTCAGTCATGAGAGGCTAGATCTTCATTCCTTGATGTTCAATGAAGCCAATATGAGTTCCTAAAGCTATAATTGGGAGTTTCTTCTGCCTTAATCCTAGTTTCACTTTCTACATTCATAGATTGTAGTTTCTATGGTTTAGATCTGTGATTTATGACTGTAAAGAGGTGTAATTCGATTGTTTACATTGAAATTGAGATTTGGATTATATTATGCACTCTAATGGACTAGTTGAATTGATATTTCCTTCTGTTATATTGATTCTTTCTTCTAAAGTGTTTGAATCTCTTGATTGACTGGTTAGGTTTCTATCATTGTTAATTAAGAGAGTAAAATACCTTTTACATAGCATAATCTATATTAGGCATTTTGGTGAGTTTGATAAGTTAGGGTTCTAGGTTACTAAATTCATTGTTTGTAGAAGGTCTTCACAAACCGAATCTAATAAAGGAATTGAAACTCAATCAAAAGAGGAACTAGGATGATTGGTGGAGTTGATCATCAAGGATATTCATACATTGCATTCACTTCATTCATTAATTATAGAAATTACAAAGAGTTTAGATAGTTTTACTTTAGTTTTGGTCTAGTTACTGGTTACACAAACAGTTCATACATTATACCTGGTTAATTTGATATTTGTGATAGATTACTAAGACATTCATAGGTTCCTCAAGAGATCGACATCTAGGTTAGTGCCATTTTATTACATTTAGCTTAGTTTTATTTAATAGTCTAACGACAGGGCTGCATCATGCTCCAAAGGTATATTCGTTATTTTTAGCCTCATACAAGCCTTAGAACCTTATTTCCATATTTTTGGAAGTTTTTGGAATTTTTGGGCATACTTTTCAGACTACCCTTTTCAACCTGAAACTTTTTGAATTTATGATTAGGTCCCTGCTCCAGTTTAGCCGTAGGAATCATCTCACTAAGATTCCCAGCACAACCTTTAACCCTCAATCATCTCCAATTTCTACACTTAAGCCCTCGAGACTTCATCTTAGTCTTTAAATTGCCTATCTTGTGGTTCTAGAAAACTTTAATTTTGCATTTTGGTTACTAAAAATCCTCTTACCTTTTCAAGGAACTTCTAAAACTCCTGCCAAAAGGAATCTGGTAGCCTACCTATCTTAGGCTATTTCTTATACTTTTAGGCCCAAATTCAGTATATTTTGCCTACCTAACAACTTGGCATTAAAATTCCTATCACTCATTACAATCACCAATTACACAGCTGCTCATAACCAAATCAAACTTACAAGTCTATTTGGATAAAATAACAAGGGTAGCACAATAATTCTATCCATGTGTATATATATCTTTGATTCTTATAAAGATAAGTAGCTTTTGCGGCTTTAACAAAAAGCCATATGTATCAAATCAAAAGGCCTAATCTTGAACTTAAGACAACGGTTAAAAGATGGTTGGAGCACCATGTTGAGGATGTAAAAGCATCTAAATCATTGGTACGTGTTGATAACTTAGGGACAAAGTGAAATTAATACGTTGATTATCACAAGGGCTAGATTAGTCCCTAAAATAGTGAGGTTTTGACCTATACATGTACACACACATGGCAAGATGGAATAAATGCCACTGGATGCTTTACAACACATGCACTCCTTTGAGAAATAGCTAGGATTAAATTTGTTTGCATCATAACCCTATATACTGCAATCATGATAAACGCTCAATCCCGCTAAGGTCTAGTAGCCTCCTAACTCTACATCTGCTTTTGCATGTCAAATCAATGTAATTATTGGGGGATATAGCCTTAGAGATTCATTCACTATCATGCTTAACCACACACAAATAAATCTCCCATAAAATTAGATCAAAATCTATATTCAAAGAAAGACATAGATAAAGCACAACCATTCTTCCAAAAAAAAAAATATTTTTATTCACTAAACTAAAAAGATATCAACATTATTGTTGAACTATTAGGATCACATGAACAGTTAGGGACAAGTTATTTGGTTACAAGTATATATTTTTTATGTTTTTCTCTTATGAGTCAATTTTTTAACTAAAATATTACACACACAATTATAAAAAAAAAACTACATATTTTTTCAATGTTGTTGAAGTTAAACAACTATACTGAGATATAATACTGCAAAAAAGAAGTGAAAGATATATAATTATTAGTTTAATAGAGAAGACTATAAAGAAAGAAGGCTATATATAGATATGGTCATAATAATAATGAAAGAAAAGTGGCGTTGTGGAGAACGTAGGGAGAGGAAAGGTAACTTACAAAGCTTAAGACGTCACCTCTGTGTGGGAGGTCACATGATCATCAAAGGGTGAGGACCTGATGATGTTCCTGGACCTTCTAATAGGGATACACTGAAGGTAGAATAGTGGTCTAGGTAAGGAGGTTAGAGGTGGTGTGTTTACCAGTGAAGAAAAAGCTCTTACACTCTCTGACTATGTCCTCCACTATCACATTCTTCATCACCTTTGTGCCTTTATCATCAATCCTAGCTAATCCTTCACCCTCCTCCTCCTTCCTCCTTCTTTCTATAACTCTTACCAGCAATCTCTTCATTCTATTATCCAACTTCCACAAATCTATATTTCTCTTTGTTAGAAAAAAATCTACCACCAAACAAACTAATTGACATCTACATTGTTACATATATAATTTGTATGATTAATCAGCCACACTTGTAACCAGGGATGAACATTTCAAGAAAGTATCAGCAACTAAGAGCATTTGTTGAGCTTGATGTCTAAAAGTGGCTTTTCCATCTTATAGCTTCTTTTGAACGCTATCTTTGTCATCATATCTTCTATTAGATTTTGCAACAACTCCACCACCCTAATTTTTGCCTCATCTTCCTGCCCAATTTTGACCCTAAATGACAGAGACACTAAACTGTATTGTGTAAACTTAATGCTATCCTCATATTAACCAAAACAGAGAAAGGACATAGAAAGTAGGCAAATTAGTGTAGTATGAATGCAAGCAAATATTCCTTATTGTAGTTATTACTACTACTGCTGACATGGTTATACAAAGCAAGCAAATGATTAATTATTAATTAATAATGAGTCTAAACTAAGGAGGTTGGAAACAAGAGATTGTTTTGATTAGGTGGAATGGAAGAATTTTGATACCCAAAAGCTAGAATTAGGATTAGTGGTGAAGTTAAAGAGACAATAGGAAATTATGGAGAAAGATGTTACCATAAATTTTCCTCCAGTGATGATACACAAGGGGAAATATGATGAGAGAAAGAGGTGATAGGTTGCGAGGAAGCTCAAACCACCATAGCGACCAATTCTTAGACATTGCTGATGAAGAAGCGATAAGGAAGGCCTTTGATTCCTTACTTGGAGAAATAGAGTTGGAGTTTTCTGGGTCGCCATCAAAGGCAAGACTAAGCTTAAGAAAAAGAACCAAGGATGTGAAACAGAGGGACACAAGCTTAATCCAAGACAATACCTCATTTCCATGTTTAATTTGAAGCTTGATTGTAATTAAGGATTTATGGGTAATTAAGCTTAATTATAATATGATCTTGAGGCATGTTAAAGGTTGTTTAAGGTTAGTAAGAAAAAATATAGTTAGTTATAGGTTGTTTTGAGGCATTTTTTTAGGGCTTTCTATGTATTTAGGATGATAAGAGGAGTGATTTGTCACAGTGAGCAATATAGAAGAGGGAGAATGTTCTTTGGGTTCTTCACCACGACAACATACATGGTGAACGTCATAAGGAGACTTGATCACTTCTACAAATTTTGTCATGGTAAAAGGTTAAGTTTTTCACAGTAAATGTGCCTGAATTTAAAAAATATTGGCATCTCTATGTAGTCCATCGGGGTGAACGCATAAAACTACTAATAAATATCTGTGTTTGTAACTCAAAAAACAGAAGAAGAAATGGGGAGAAAATATGGGACTCTACAAGGGTCATTATTTTTGCTCCTTAAGGAGTATGTTTGAGCCTTCAAACCTTTGAGTAAGTGATGTTAACTTGTTTCCCACCTTTTCCACTTAGATTTCTCATATTTAGAAGTTAGGATTTTTAGGGTTCTTAGGGATTTTGAATTTTTGAATTTTTGAACAAATCTTTTGAGTTCCTTAGAGTCATTTAGGTTAAGTAAGAGGCTTAATCACTTTAGTTTTGTTTAATTTTGATTTATATAAAATTTGGATGTTAGGGTTTGTTATTGGAAATGAGATTTGTTGAAATTTAGTAATATGGCGATTGGAACAGTGTTTTGTTAATTAGGTTTTTATTGAGGATAGATAAGAGTTTTAATAGGTTTAGATTGTTGATCTTGAATGGTTTTTAATATTGGATATGTTAGAGGTTGAAAATTCTAAGTATTTGACTTAATGATTGATTGAATAATTGTCGTTGAGGTTAATTAAGGAGTCTAATAAGTTATTTGGGTAGAGGAAGTAATGACTACAACTTTGGATTGAGAGTTTTGGTCATGGGTTTGGAAGTTTGATTGTAAGAGCAATTTTGGGAGGTGAACTTGAGGTATTTGAGTTTTGTATTTAATTTGAGTTTGACTACAATCTACATAGTGATGTAGATTAACATGTGTCCCAGCTTGTAGAGCGATGCCTTGTGTTCAAGCTAAGTGCTATTACTTTGCTTTGTATACTCACTATGGATTATAAGGTTTTGTAAACCTTTTCAAACTCTATTAAATTACATGTAATGCATTTATAAAGTAAAAGTATGTATTTTTCTTGTATATTAAATCTTGATAAAGTAAGGAGTATTTTGATGTTATTGTTTGGATTGTATTTTCCTTGAAAGTGTCTTATAGTGTTGGACTACGATGAATGTTTTGGAGTGTGTCCTATGTTACATTGTTAGTTGTATTCTTATGTCTGTTATGTTATATCTATGCATGAGGTTCGTATGTGGAGCTTGGGATTTTATGTGGAGGATAAGTTTTCTTGAAGCCTATATGGCATGCCAATAATATGATCAGGTGTTTGGCCTCTTGTCAAGCCCTTATAGTTCTATCATTTCTTGACCCGAAATCGAGATAGGACTCTTAGGTAGATACCTCTTGCATCATAGTCTATTCTTGGACGGTGTAGGTATAGGAGAAGGCCTATTGACTGGAAGTAAGTAGAGTAGCCTTTAGCCAGATTACTCTACGTAGAAGGTCTAGGTCCATGTCAAGGGGTTATAAGAAGGAGGACGGAGGATGGGAGGGCATATGCTATTGAGTTGATTGTTGCATTTGGGGTTATAAGTTTATAAATTAAAATAAGTATTATAGCATTACTTCACCTACTTATCATCAAGTTTGTATATGTTGTAAAGTGATATTTAGTTACTAGGACTTTATGTCTCACTCTGTTAATCTTGTTGTTTTCAAAAGAACCTTCTGGTTTGATCCATCATGAAAGGAAGCAGCCAAAGGGTTAAGCATGAATAGCCTAGTAGGCCTCTTATGGCTTGGGCTTGTAATGATTGTGTATCTTGCCATGCTAGAGCCCATGTTTTGTGTTTATATATCTATCTATCTCCTTTGTATTTTTGGATTACTGTATTTTGATGGATATTTCTTTAATGGCCGGAGGCTATAGGATTTCTTGCATTTGAACCTTATAGATCCATATTTGTCACCTTTTGAGAAAAACTCTTATTTTATTAATAGTTGTTATGATTCTAAGACTGTTTAAGCTTAAGCCAATGTAAGACTTTTGGGATGGACTTAGCCCTAATGTTCTTGCAGCCTAAGTCTTGCAATTATATGTTGGTGATGGGTTGGTTGGCAATACTTGTGCCCTAAGCCTTGGCTATTATTAATTTGTAGGGCTTTTAAAATAAGTTAAACTCTTCATAATCATGGTAGTGTTTTGATACTCTACTTTAATTCTTTTTCCATCATGTTTAACTTATTACAAAAGTTTTATAATTACGGTATAAATATGGGTCTTTTTACTAGATGATATATCTGCTTTTGCTTATATCAATGCCTTTGAGCTTTTTAATAGAGTACAGGAAGGGAAAGGGGGAGAGAGAGAGAAGCAAAATAACTATATAAAAAAGTAGGGCAATTAGTGGAGGGGCCGACATTAGAATTCTAATTAAGGGTCAAAGAATAAGGATTTAAATAAAAAAATCAAAAACACAAAAATAGATATTACTTCTCCAAACCTAATCTCCATTTAAACAAAACAAGATGAAACCACATGACATGTGTGAACATCTCTTTTACATAGCCATGAATTTAAAAAGAGGATGAATCTTGGAGCAATAGTGAGCTTGCTACCATGTGATATAGAGATCACAAGTTTAATTGAAAATAGTTGATAAGTGCAGGTTTAATAATTAAATACCTATAGATTTTAGGCTATATTAGACTGAATTGGTAGATATTTTATATCTATTTAATTTATTTTAGAAAAAAATGGGGATAAATCCCTCATTGAAAATTTAATTGGCAAGGAAAGATTAGTTACACATAAAAGAAGATAACTTGCATAAAGGGAAGTTGGTTTGCACAAACACTGCTATAAGAAAAACATATAACATCAAGGAACAATGGTGGTTCAAAAGAAAAGTGCCATGGAAAAAAAGATAGTGGCATTTTTGTAAATAAATAGCATAACGGTTAATTTTCTATGGTGGTTATTGAAACGCCCTGCCTTTAACTCCTCAGAGCACGCATTCGTAAGCGTTATGGTTCAAGCAGATCATGACACAAGCCCGTGGATTTAAAAATTCCAATTAATTACTTGGGTTACTATCCACTGTTTAAGTTCTAGATTACAGGTCCAAATTCAAAAATTCATAACTAATTCCATAAAAAGCATATTAGAGTGTTCTAAAATTTTACAAAAATCTATTGCAATGCTCTTTAAGAGAAAAATATCCAATTGGATTTATCTTTGCCCAATTCGTACAGTTTAATCAATAAATATTACTGTTCATTTCATAGAATCTAGAACTTCCAGATTCTATGCTTTAACTTTGAAAATTTTTATCTCCTTGTATACACATCCAATTGAGGTGATCTACCTCTCATTTTAAATCTTGGGATGTGTACTATGATTCTACTAAATCTCCTAACTTAACTCCTTCATTTGATAGGTCAAACTGGAGCTACAAACTCACTGCTTTAGGACCTACGTTTTATCCCTTAACATCTCTTTACTTTAATTCTTTTTATTTCTTTGGCATACATAACATGGGCTTACTCTTTCCCTTTCATGCTTATACACTTTCATTCATGCCATAAATATTATAATTAATTACATGGTATCATTGGCATCCATAACATAAATTACATAATAGGAGAATTACACATTGAATAATAATATCATTCATTAACATGAACAATTCTCCACTTTCTTCTCCTTGCTTCTCATGCCATTATTGCCCATTGATGATTGACCTAAATGGTTGTTTAGGGAGGGGTGAGATTCATGAGAATCTCAATAGCAAACAATACCATATTAATCATGCTAGATGGATGCTAATGCACTACACATAACTTGTTTATTCTCTTGTTAATTAGTAACATATTAGCAAGCTCAAAGCTAACTTCTTGATGCATGGCCATGGAGACATAATCTACTCATCATGAATAGAAATTACAGCAAATTACAGTAGCTAAAACATATCACAATAACATTCAATAGCATGTACAGGGCAACAAACAAGCATACAACATCAAGCAATGACAATAGGTAAGTTCACTACCTTGCACCTCAAGCTTTCCTCTTACTTTTCCTTTGACTCCCTTGACTTTCCAACCATGTGGGCATTTGGTCAACATCCCCAAATATCCTCTTGGATGTTTCAAAGGTCCTAAACATAGTCATAATGATCACACAATCTACTAGGACCAAGAGATTACATAAGGTTCAAGAATATCTCTCTTGAACTTAACCTCTTTCTCCTAATTTTAGGGTTTTCTTTCTAACTTTTATAATAGAAATCTCATCATTTCCCATCCTTAATATTCATTTCTTGTCAATTAGGACCACTTTAGATGGCCTTAGATTCAAGAAGATCAAATTTGAAAATTTCGCTTTGCGGGTACTGTTCACATAAAAATTCCAGAATTTTTGCTCAACTTTGAAAATTTGTAATTAATTCTAAAAAATAAAACTGAGTGGTTCTAAGTCTTACTAAAAGCTACTTAAATTCTCTTTCAACAAAAAATAGTTTCAGGAACCAATTCTATTCAAAACAGTACCAAAATTGTACGGAACTCAACACTCTTCCAAAGGTTAAACACTGTTCCCAGATTTCAAACCCTAACTTTGAAAAATCACCATAAATCGTACACATATTCAAATGAAGTGTTCTACCAATGGATTTAAAGCTTACAGAGTGTAATTTAATCATACAAAATTTTAGAACCAGATACAAAGAGTAACTTATTTGAAATAGGCATCAAATTAGATGCTATAACCATCACATACCTTGATCTTGAAGCTTGAATCTTGTTCCTTCTTCTTGGCCTTCACCCCTACATTTTCTCTCTAAATTTTGGTAGAGTTTTCCCTCTACAAATGGCTATCAAAATTCTCTTCGAAGGTGGGGTATTTATAGCCAAAACTTTGGCTTGAATGGACCAAAATGCCCTTGGTGGCTAATAGAAAGGGTAAGGGCAATCTTGGAACTTCAAGTTAACTTTTACATCATCATTGCATCATCTTCTTATATCATCCTTACCTCATCCCTCTAGAAGGTGCTAGGTGTCACAAAAGTGGTAGAGGAGAAGGGAGATTAAATCCTAGCCATTGGATCAAAACTTAATCCTTAATTTCCTCCGAATTTACTTGGCCCACGTTTCTCCGGCTTTCTTTATGGCCTTCCGAAACTCAGAAAATTCTTCTATCTACTCCATAAATTCCTTTAATTCTAGAGAGTATCTATAAACTTTCTTAGACCATAACACTTTCTTAAAGCCTTGCATAAAAATTCATTTACTGAAATGCCCTTTTATCGGCATAATCGGCTTTTTAATTATTAAAGCCATTCTGCTGGTCTTTTGGTTACAGGATTAATTTTATAAATTAGTACAACCTTTCAACCATTTAACCTCATTTTTGTGTACATTTTTGAGGTCTCTTGCTATTTTAGATAATTATCTCAAACAGTATACTTTTTACCGGCCATAACCTCATAAATTCCATTTAAGCTCCCTCAGGGGTTTTTTCATCTTTTCTCTTCACAGAAGAGCCTTAGAATATTATTTCCTATTTTCTAGGATTTTCTTGGAATTCTCTGTATACTCTTCCATTTTTACCCCTGTTGGTCATAACTTTTTGAATTTTCGGTTTAGTCCCTGCTTGGGCTTAACTTCATATAATCCTCTCTTTGAGGTTTCTAACTTAACCTTTGGCCAGTGTCTAGCCTCTTTTCTCTTTCTGGGCCTTCGAGACTTTACTAGAGCCTCTAACTTGATTATACTTGAGCCCCTAAAAACTTTCAATTTGCAGTTTAGTCCCTAAAACTGCTTTAACTTCCTTTCTTGTCTTTGGGACTTTTGCTCAGAAAGGGTCTAGTAGCCTATCCAATTCAGGCTATTTCTGGTACTTCTGGGCCCAAAAATTTGGATGTTACAGTTATTAAGAGAACCACCATGGAAAGTGTTTTTAACAGCAGTTAAGTTTAATAACCACTGTTAAAATCTCACCCTATCGCGTATTTTCTTTTTCACAGTTTCACAGTCTAATAGTGCGTCGTGGTCCCCCTTTGTCCCACCACAAAAACTGTAATACCGGCAAATCCCCACTATCTCCCGCTATGTTTGGTCCTCCATTGGTGTCGTGGTTGATTTTCATTGTATTCCACCATATTCCGACATCCATTGTTGCCTCTTCTCGCATTTTAATCATCTCCCACTAAGTAAGTTTCCTCTTCTTTCATTCTTTTCTTTTTTTTCTTGGTGTCTTAGATGTTTTGATAGTAGAAATCTGTTGTATTTCAAATAGGTTGATTGGTTTTACATTTTGGATGTCTTGCATTGTTTATTTTTCTTTTCTTATATGCTTGAGGGGTTGGTTCATGACATTCAGAGTTAGAAAACCTCAATTACTTCCTATACACAGCATTAGAAACATGTTAAAATGTTCAAAGTTGATTAGTTCTTAAGTTTTTATTTTTTTTTATAATTTTTTATATGTTATTTTGAATTTTTGTCAAATTTTTGTAATGAGCTTGAGAATTTACCAATAAATGATCTGTTAAGTGTTTTGGCCAATTTTTTTTCTTTTATTATGAACTTTGATTGATGATTTGAGTCAAAAAAAAAAAAGAACTTTGATTGATGATAAAGTGTTGTTCAAAATTTCATGGCAAATGAATATCAATTGTATTCCTGTTTTGGATTCAAAAATTTTAGCTTTAAGAATATTTATTTATTAAATTGGTTTGAGATTAAATTGTTGCTTTATTTGTTTTCTTAGTTATAGTTCTTTAAATTTATCTAGTATTTGTTTACTATATTATTGGTTTGTTGATTGATTGATTTATTCATTATTTAAATAATGTGGGATTTGTTATATTTAAAGGGAAATTCTGTCAAAATTTTTATAAAATAAAAAAGACATTCCTTTTAATTTGTAATTAAGTGTTAGTCAATTTTAATTTATTGACTAACACTTAATTATTTTATTTATTTGAATATTTGAATTAAGTAGTTATAATTGAGCTTGACAATACAACAATGCTCATTAACTCTGGAGAACAATAGATTATAATTGGATGAAAGCTAAGAGAATTACCAAAGAATATGAGGATGGGGTTAAAAGTTTTCTTGAGTTTGCTCAAAAAATAACCCTAATAAAAGAGATAGCTTGTATTATTGTCGTTGTGTCAAATGCTAAAACAATAGTCGATGGAGTATTCTTGAGATAAGAGAGCATCTTACCTGTGGTGGGATAAATTTGAGGTATACAAATTGGATATGGCATGGTAAAATTAGAAAGACTACACTATCTGGAAAGGAGAAGGTTGTGAATGATGACATTGGTGATAGAATTTCGAATATGTTTCATGACAAAAGGTCTAAGTCCTTTGCACCATTCTCTCACATGTGAAAGCTTGTGTAGTGATGCAGAGACGCCTTTGTACCAAGGGTGTAAAGGTGATTACACAAGGTTGACAACCCTATTGAAGTTGATGAATTTAAAGGTAAGAAATGGTTGGACAGATGGTAGTTTCACAGAATTGCTTGAAGTGTTAAGTAATATTCTTCCAAATGAGAATTCACTTCCAAAAGAAATGTATAAGGCAAAGAAAATTTCGTGTCTGATGGGTTTAGAATATGAAAAGATACATCGTGCCCTAATGACTACATATTGTTTAGAAATGAGTATAAAGGGCTGAATAAGTGCCCTAAATGCAACACTTTAAGATACGGAGTTAGGAAAGGTGGTGGTGATTATAAAGAGATTACCAAAGGCCCTCTTTTGAAGGTATTATGGTATCTTCTAATAATACCATAGTTTAAGCATTTATTTACTAATGCCACATAAGCAAAGAACTTGAGATGGCATTTGATGAGAAAATATGTGATAGAAAACTTCGTCACCCCACAGATTCTCTCAATAGAAAGTGACAGATCAAATTTTCCTCAATTCGGTAGTGAGCCAAGAAAGCTTGGGCTAGGGCTTTGTATGGACGGAATTAATCTGTATGGTAATCTTAGTAGCACACACGGTGCTTGCTCGGTTCTCTCGGTAATTTACAAGCTGTGTCCTTGGCTATGTATGAAAAGAAAGTATATCATGTTATCTTTGATGATCTCAGGGCCAAAACAGCTGAGAAATGATATTAATGTGTATTTGGCACCTTTGGTTGAGGACTTGAAGAAATTATGGGAGGAAGGTGTTGATGTGTTTGATGCATATAAACAAAAGACCTTCAATTTCTGTGCCATGATCTTCACCATGATAAATGACTTTTTGGCATATAGAAATTTATCAGGATACAGTGTTAAGGGGCATAAAGCATGTCTGATATGTGAAGAAGGTAATCACTAGATACAACTCAAACATGGAAGGAAGACAGTCTATCTTGGTCACAGAAGGTTTCTTAGTTGGCACTACCCTTATCGTAGGTTGAAGAAGGCATTTAACGACTCACAAGAATATCAAATGGCTCCAATACCACTAACTGGAGAAGAAGCTTATCAACGAGTAGAGGGAGTTAATGTGATCTTCGATAAAAAGAAGAAGAAGATTGCTGGTCAGAGGAATATATGGAAAAAAAAAAGATCTATCTTTTTTTATCTTCCATATTGGCAAAGTTTTGATGTGAGACATAGTATAGATATGATGCATGTGAAGAAAAATGTGTGTAAGAGCCTTGTCGGTATACTCTTACACATAAATGGAAAGACTAATGATGGAATCAATGCAAGATGGGACTTGGTAGAAATTGGAATAAGAAAACTCTTCCACCCACAAGAAAGAGAGGATAAGAGGGCTTATTTACATCCAGCTACCCACATATTATCAAAAGAAAAGAAAACAAGCTTCTGTGGGTTTTTGAATAGCATTAAGGTACCATAAGGTTATTCTTCTAATTTGAGGAAGCTTGTTTCAATGTAAGATTTGAAGATAACAGGGATGAAGTCTCACGATTGTCACGTGTTGATGTAACAATTGCTTCTAATTGCTATTTGAGGCATTATGAAAAATGATGTGAGAAGTACTATTACAAAATTTTGTACGTTTTTCAATGCTATTTGCAACAAAGTCATTAATCCTACTGAGTTAGATGAATTAGAAAATAAAGGTTATGTGATCCTCTCCCAATTAGAAATGCACTTTCCTCCCTCAATTTTTGACATTATGGTCTATTTGATAGCTCACATTAGGCGAGAGATAAGACTTTGTGGCCCTATGTGTTTAAGGTGGATCAACCCATTTGAGAGATACATGAAAATCCTAAAAAAAAATACTATGAAAATCCTTATCGAGCTGAGGCATCAATTGTTGAGAGTTATGTAGCCAAGGAGGCAGTTGATTTTTATAACGCATATCTTGATAGGGTAAAGGTAGTTGGACTTCCTCAATCTCAACATGATTAGGGAAGAAGCAAGGGAACACAAGGTGTCATAGTGAGGTCCATGTCTCGTGAAGTTGTAATGCAGGCACATCTATATTTTAAACAACACAGATGAAGTTTTGCCTTACTTGGATGCTCACAAGAATATGCTTAAGAACTTGAATTCAAGAAAGAACGATATGCAACTAGCTAGTAAGCATAATAAGTCATTTACAAAGTGGTTCAAGCAAGAAGTGTTAAAGGATGGCAATCCTTCTAAGACAATACAAAGGCTAGTTATAGGGCCTCGTTTTGAAGTTGTGTGTTGGGGTGGATATGACATAAATAGTTGTTCATTTTACACAAAAACCCAAGATGATAAGAGTACTATGCAAAATAGTAGGATAATGGTAGTAGCTGAAACTATGCATTTTGCTAGGTCAAAAGATAAAAACTCAACGTTGGCGTCAATGTCCTATTATGGAGTAATAAAAGTGGAGAGCGCAGTAATAATCAAACACAACAACTAACAGTGTCTGACCTTAACCCTAGCCTTGACATTGCCCAAGACAATAGACTACCTTGTGATCTCTATATGGACTTTGAAGATTTATCTCGTCATGTTGCTAATGGTCAAGCATTCTTGGGCACAATGATCCACGGCAAAAAAGTTCTGAAGGATCAAACCAGGGTGACAGTGGATAAAGTTTGTAATGGCCATGATAGTACACCAGTGACCAATGTCACACCTTCATTTTTAAATCCCATTATACGTCATTTAGAACCATTCAGAATCATTGCACGATGCTTAAAGTAGGTAAAAACCAAGATTTAATATTTTGATTTTGGTTACTATGCAGGTAACCCCTAAAAATTGGGTCAACTTTGAAAAATCATAACTAAATGTAGAAAAATCAAAACAGAGTGGTTCCAAGTCTCACACGAAGCTTATGAAATTCTCTATATAGAAAAAATATTTGTAGGTATCAATTTCTTACAGATCAATTCTAGTTTCCACGTAATTATGCACTGTTCATATGGTAAATTCTGGAATTTCCAGTATTTTTGCCCAACTTTGGAAGGGCATAGCTCTTTGCACAAAATTTCAAATTTAATGATATACCACTTGATTTAAAGCTAAAAAATGTGATCTATAAGTCTGCCAAATTTCAAGTCCAGATTCAAACATTTGCTATTTCTTTCGTATGCACCAAGTTTGGTCCTTTCTAGTCAAATGTTATCCCCTAATTACCCTTGTTTTGGCTCTTTCTTAACCTTTTACCTATCCTTAATCATTTGGGACTTAACACGTGCTTGAACATATATTCTACTATACTTTCACATGTTTAAACATAGACATACATGCTTGGCTCCCCTTAGGAGCTATTATCCAACAAACATTTCCAAAGTCATAATATTACATAACAAGTTTCAAAATTTACACTAGGGTACATTAATTGTTCATTAGGCCTCCGGGACAATTTCTTTTCCTTTACCCTTGCTTGAACTTCCTCCTAGATGGTGTTAAACGTAAGAGTGAGATTTCAAAGAAATCCCAGTAGCACAGAATCACAATTATCATGCATTCCTGCAAACACTACGTGCAATGCTTTGTGCATTTATCTTATTTATGTGTTCATGCTTTTATGCCATGGAAAGTAAGCTATCACACACATATTCAGTGGACTTAATACCAAGGCAACATAATTCAAACATTGCAATCAACATTTGCAATAAAGCTTAGTCACATCATGGTACACATACACATTAACACATCAATGTAAGCAAGAAAGCAATCAAATGTAATTCAATGCTACCTTTTGGTACTTCGTCCTTGATTTCTTTTAAGTTCAAGATATTTTCTTGAGGATTTGGCAAGGTACCTATCAAACTAATACCAATGCCAATCATTCAACAATTATTCAAACACATTCCACATTACTTAAACATTAAACCCTTTTTCTTTGGATTTTTGGCCTAATTGTTTTCCCTTTGATTCAAGAAACCTCCTTGGGCATTCCTATATGATTTTTCATGTAGAATTCAAATATCAAATCAAATTTTACAAAATCAAATTCCTTCCTTAAGTTCTGATCAAAACAGAAACGAATTTTACAAAGGAAGATGTCAAAATTTCCAACTTTGATTTTTAATGCTTCCAAATTCATTTCCTCTACATAACCCTACACAAAAATGCCCAAGGAATTCAATGGAAGCATCAAAACCATCAAAATCCAATCATAAGTCTATGAATTCAAGATGGCCGAACACCTCCCCTAAGGTTCATAAATTTCCACATTTGATTCTAATGAATTTAAACATACTTCCATAGCATAATCCTACACAAAAATTACATTTTAAATCCATTGGAGCCATTAAAACTTATTGAAACAATTCCTACCCTTGAGTTCTTGAGTTGGCTAAACTGAATAGTCATAGGTCCTAGGGTAATTTCTTCTATAACCCATTCAAAACAGCACCAAACATCAACAACACAAGCTCATACTTAATTTGCTATCCTCTCCTAGAACTTCCAGCATAACAGAAATGGAACAGCACTTCCCCCTCAATTTAAGTCACGATTTGGCCAATTAAAATGCATCAAATTAAAGCCTGAACATACCTTGAGTCTTGATTAAGCTTGATGATTAGCCTTAGATTGGAAGTGATTTGAAGGGTGTTTGGAAGTCTACGAAAAATTTATGCAGAACCTCCCCTATTTTTCCAGATTTTTGCACGAATTTTGGGTGAATTATAGGGGTATTTATAGACCTCATTTGCTGCCCCAAAACCTGCCCTTGAGCAACTATTTCTGCCCCAAAATTAAGTGCATAAGTTGGCCAAAATGAGGGAGCAATCCTAGCCACACATGCTTGACTCAAGTTTCAAGAGAGTTGATCCAATGGTTGAAAATTTGCCCAGCACACAAGCCAGCTATTCCGGTCATGATGGGCATGAATTTAGGCCTTGTTGGATGCTAACTAAATGGTAAAAACTGATTAGGAAGCAATGGAATTGGTTAGGGTAATTTTAAAAATCATTTGATCATATAATACCCAATTTCTTACCCCCTATTAGGAAAAAAATAGCTAAGGGATTCAAAAATTCCATTTCTTTTCTTCCCTATTTAATCCAAAAGTTTGATCTGGAAGTTTTGGGAATTTTTCAAGACCTCTAGGTATTTATTTCACATTTTCTCTGAAATCGGGTCTTTACCGATAGGAATTCGGAAGTAAATTCCCCATAAATTATTTCCTGCATTTACAATACTTGGAAACAATTTTATAAATTCATATATATTCCTAGGGAGTGTATTCATATTTTTCCTTGAATTTTTAGAGTCCTTAGGTAATTAAAATAATTATATCACTTTAATTCCCCTTTATTTTTCCCTATTTTCCCAAAAATAATTAATTTTTTGGGGAATTTTCACCAAAATTTATTTTGGGCCACTCTCACTCCCAAAAAATCATAGGTGACTCAAAAACCCCTAATTCCACCTTTTTCTATTTTTAGAGAATTTTTTTTAGAACTTTTCTCAAAATTACCGTTTTGCCTCTTGGGACCCGATAAAGTCAGTTTCATCCCATTTTGGGTTTTCATGCTTTACTCATACCTTGTACTTATCAATCATGTCTCATTTCTCACATTCCTATTACTTGGATTTCAAATTTTTGGGATGTTACACCCAACCCTACTGATAAGGTTCAAATACTAGCTCAGGCTAAAGGAAATTTCATTTTATGTCCAAAAAGACTTGTTCAAAAGCCAATAGCAGTGGCAAAGAAAACGATAGCGAAGAAGGTGACAAAGAGCTCAAATCCATTCCTCCAACCTCTTTTTGTTCACTTGGAGGTTATGTATAGAAGTTTGGGGCTGCTTCATTCCATGGTGGAAAATATGGAAAACCCACTTACTTTCAACATGTCGCTGGAGATTGTGGGTTTAGATGTAATATCCGACTTCACCATTAACAAAAAAAGACCTCATTTAATTCCTTAACTTTGAGGAGCTAGATATAATCTTCATGCAGTTGGCTATATTGTAAGTTACAATGTCATTTTCTTATTTCATGTTATACTTATGCATGTCCTAATATTTCTTATTTAAACAATAGGCACTTTACATATGGCTTTATGTGTCCTCAAAAGGTTCAGAAAATAGTAAATACTATGTAAGTGAGGTCGATCTACATGATGACCATAATGATTCAGACGAAAAAGAAATTATATTTTGCACCTTGCGTGGAAGGGTAAGTGTATTATTGTATTTGATATACACAAGTTATATATACATGATTATAATTAACATGGTTCGTATTTTGTAGTTATCATTGGACCCTCATTGTTTTTATCCCATTTGATAACAAAGTCTATTAGTTTGATTCCCTCTGTGGAGGTCTATAAGAAGAAACCAGAGATGTCATTGACACATAAGTTTGTGTTTATATATTTATTATATGTAAACTTTACAAAAACATACTCTAATATCATTTTCTTCTTATTGCTGATAGGACTTTTTATAGTTTCAATGCTGTGACCAAGGAGAAAAATAAGCCACCATCAAGATGGATTCTCCCAAAAGTGTGTTGTTTTGAGCTAAGTATGTGCTTATAAATCTTTTCAATAATCAAAGTTATGTTTATAATTTTTTTTAGATAATCAAAGTCAGATATTCAATTTTATATTTTATTTTGTTAGTATCGTTGTCAATCTAGGAGTGTTAAATGCGAATATTATGTCATCCACTATATGAATGACAATATTGAGACAGGAGTTATTGAGAAGTTAAACGAGGTAAATATAAGTTACATTACATGTAATTCTTTTATTGTTTTCACATTTTTTATCAACTTGACTAATAACTATATTATTTTTAATTTACAGGCATTCTAAGATAGTGTGCCATATGACACTGAGGATATCAAGCTGACAAGGGATACTTTATCAACAATATTGCTTGAGAATTTTGAAAATGTGAAATAGTTAAGTTGGTTCATTGTTTGATTATTAACTAGTTAAGTTGTTGATTGTAATGTGCAAGTGATTGAATCAGAATTGGATGTTAGTGTTAGGATTTAGTTTATGTCTTGAAATAGTTTTGTATATTCTTCTACTTTGCTGATTGTAGTTGGGTTTGTAAATTACAGGGAGGTTGTATAGGAAATTCACACAGAATGTTAAAAAAAAAATACAGTTTTTAATGGCAGTTATTTCTATAACTGCCATTAAAAATGTTTTGAATGGCCGTTATATCTATAACCGCCATTAAAAACTGACTTTCCACGGTAGTTTATTAATAAAACCACCATGGAAAGTTTACTTTCCATGATAGTTTATATAAAAACTGCTGTGAAAGTTATTTTTAACGATGTTATAAACTGCCGTGTAATATACTCCTTAGAACATCGGGGAAATTCAATGCACCTGCAAAACCACCATGGAAAGCTCATTTTAACCGTTGTTGAAGCCTTTTTTTTCTAGTGGTGAGAACATTATTTGAATATAAAGAATTAGTTTTCACATAAGGAAGATGGCTTACACGTAAGAGAATTTCATCTGCACAAAAAGAAATTGAATTGCATATTGCACAAAGAAAGATTATTGCATATAAGAGAAGATAAATTGCACACAAAGGAAGTTAAGCTGCACATAATAGAAGTTAAGTTGCACAAACTCCTTAGGTTTCATTTGCCAACTAAATTTTCAATAAGAGTTTTATCCCTAGTTTTCCCTTTATTATATATATATTTTCCCTTAAAATCTAAATATAAAGATATAAATTCCATCTTTCAACAAAATCTACTAATATCTTTCCAATTTTTATAGAAAATATAAAGTAGAATCAGAGATTTTAAAGGATGGGGTTATCAACTGGAATTATCTCGAAAATATAAATAAGGATCTATGACTTTCATTGTGATTTTTGCCAAATCATAAGAATAGAGGCAGGTGGCAGGTGGCAGGTGGCAGATGGCTTGAGACAAAGATATGGGGCCTTAAACGAGAGCGGAGCACTTAAGCACAATTTTCACCACAATTTGAAGAAATCAACAGCTTCGTTAAGGAGCGAAAAATCAGCCAAGATAATATTTATATTTATATTTTAAGAGTCCTAGAAGAGAAGGGGAACTTCAAATATAAATAGAAGTCCTAGGGGTCACTCTATGGTATCTGATCACAATCGAAGCTATCAAGAGCAAGAAGTTTTCAGAGTATTGAGGCCGAGTCAAATTCATTTCTCAATTTCTTTAATATCTTATGATTGTTTATCATAGTTGGGGATTTTATAATGGTAATATTTATGAATTTATTTATGTGTTTCCAAATTCTCAGTTGGAGTAGGGATGCAACCCATTGGAAAAGCTAATTTCTCTTGTTTTGTTTTGACTCTTTTATGGATTTCTTTTTATGAATGTATTTTAGTTCTTTCTCAGTTATATCTCCTTCTCTTGTTCTTCATATTGATTTTATGACTAATCACCATTAAATCAAATCTATGGGTAATCTTGATGGACTAGGAGGTGAAGAGAGAACCTAAATCTAGAGAAATAGACGTAAATATTTAGGCTAAACATGGTTCTAGATATTTATAGTGATTTAAACTATAGCTTCATGGTTTACTTAGTTGTTTGGGATGTTGGAAACGAATTTAGCACTAATTAAAAAGGGACTAATAATTCAAGAAAATATTAGGACACTTTAGAAATAGTTGTCACTATAATTGAATAAAAAGTCAAGTTAAATGATAGAAACTAGCTACCTATAGGGTGAATCTTGAACCCTAACCTTTTAAGTGATTAGTTTCTTTTCATAATCAATTGCCTTTACTTCTGTCTTCTAAATTTAATTCATTCTTTTCAAATAATTTAGTTTATTGCCTTTTCTTTAATTATTAATTATCGAGATTAGTAAATATACAACCTTCTTGAGGGTACGACCCTAAAATACTTTACTACACTGATTCTGTGTACTCACAAAGCAATCAACAATCTCTTCGCCTCCAATGACAAAGCTGTGTACATCCCTCTCCAAGCCTCACCTGGTGGGAGCCATATGCCTTCACTATAAACCAAAAAAAAAACAAAGACTTTTGGTGACAACTTTCGATGGCAACTCTAAAAAGTCACCGCTAAAACTTTACTTTCTGTTGTGACAAAAGTACGACTTTCGGCAATGATTGTTAAAAGTCAAGTTTCAGCAATGACCTTTTAAAGTTGCCGCTAAAAGTGACAACTTTCAGTGGCAACTTTACAACTTTCAATGGACTTTACTTAGTCGCTGCTGAAAGTTAGACTATTGGTATCCTTTCAACGGTAAATGTTATAATTGCCATTGAAAGTCAAGTTTTAGCGGCAACTTTTTGGAGTTGCTCCGAAAAGTGACAACTTTCAATAGCGACTATAATAGTTGCTACCAAAATTTAGACTTCTAGTAGTGACTATAAAATGTCACTGCCAAAAGTGTCACTTGAAATGTCCTTACTTTTACTCCTCAGAGTACGTGTTCGGGAGTAAATTGGATATGCAGAAGCTTTACTTTGGCCTAAAAATTAAAATTTTTCCTTTAATTCCTCGAGGGTACTGTTCACTGTGTATTTTTTCAGATTACAAGTCCAACTTTAAAAAATCATAACTAATTCTACAAAAATCTATGGAGCTGTCTAAATTTCTATTTGAACCTCTTTCAATGCTCTTTAAGAGAAAATATAAAAATGGACTTATCCCTGGCCAATTCATATAGTTTATTATCCAAATTTTACTACTCATTTGGTCTAATCTGGAACTTCCAGATTCTATGCATCAACTTTGAAAAATCATATCTCCTTGTATACACATCCAATTGAGGTGGTCTACCTCTCATTTTAAAGCTTGGGATGTGTACTATATGGATACCAAAATTTGTGGCTTACTTCATTTATTTGATAGGTCAAACATGAGCTGGAGATTGACTGCTCCAGGACTTACGTTTTATCCCTTATACAATTCTTACTTTAATTCTTTTAAAAATCCAAGCATGCATAATTCAATCTCATGCATTGTCATTACACCCCATACTCATTCTTACACGCCACCAATGTCATATATAACTAAATTACATAAATTGACATGTTCCATAATTATTACATAACTGGAGAATTTAAGCATCACATAGTAATATTAACAATTCTCTATTTCTTTGCATCAATCTCTTGGCTTCTCTTCATGCAACCATTGCCCATCATGCTTGAACTAAATGGTTGATTAGGGAGGGAGTGAGATTCAGGAGAATCTTAATAGCAAACATTACCAAATACACATACAAGATGGATGCTAATATATGGTATGTAATTTTCCATAAACTTAACTAGTGACATGTCATCATGCTTTATGCTTGGTATAAAAATGCATGTGAAGGGAATTGAAAGACGACGCGCAGCGGAAAAACAACTTGAAATTTTAATAAACTTTCATTCCCTTTCCCGGATCTACCGATCGCGTTTAAGTCAGGTAGTAAGAAGCATTACCTTCAGCCGTTTGATTTCCTGGTGATTCGCTAATTCGGCCGTTCAGGATGCTTCTGCTCGCCTCCTGTCGCGTTTGAAGTCGACAACTCCGGTCGGCTTCCTCTACCGGTATCCACACGAGTAGCCCTCAACCTCGAACGGCGTGCTAGCGCCTATATCCGTCTAGGGTTTTAGGAATCCGTCCTCTCTCCTCTCTTAGGCCGTCTCTTATCTGTTGGTTCTCTCTTGCTTAAACCCTAGCTCCTCATATCAAATATATAGGATGCTATATAGGTTTAATTAATAATATTTAATTTCGAAATTAACTCTAAATTAATTCCGAAATTAATACAATATCAAATATTGCCTAATCAGATAAGAGAACAATTAAATAAATATGGTTTAAATTAAATCCGTCTCACAGATTTAATTCACTTATTTATTTAATAAAGAGATGACGGATTTAATTTGTATATATTTAATTTATCCTTATAAATTAAATCTAACAATTAATATCTCTTATATTTATATATATATACGAATTTATATATATATATACACGTCCACCCTATATTATTCATTGAATCTGGACATATCTTAGATTCAATGAATCTAGACATCATAACTCGTGTCGGGCTATTTTGTGTGCGACCCTGTAGGCCCATATGAAGTTGGCAGTGGGCCATTAACTATAATGACCCACAAGTCGTAAGCGGTCTCTAGCAAGACATCACGACTACCCAAATCATATGAGGATCATTGAACGATGCAACCTTTCATACAACCATATCACGTCCCTTTTGTCTCATGACATTTTGGTCATGGATGAGGCATGGAGAACGTCATCCTCCTATCCATGACCGTTACTTTCTCGATCCCTGAGTAGTCTGAGTATAGAAACGGAACTACCTTTCCATTATAGTATGGCCATACATTTCTCAGACTCACTTATCGAGGGGCCCAGTAATGTCTCTCTACGAATGTGAGGGACAAATTCCATCTTGACCATTCACATTCCTACGCATGAAAAACTACTAAGCCTGAACATAATCTTTATGATCACTCGGTCAAAAGTGACTTTTGACTAGGTCAAAGCTAAGCGTTTCTCATGTATGAATCCATGATGATCTCAGGTCAAAGGGCACAATGACATGGTTTGTATATGAGAGAAGCTTATGACTTAACCCATGCAGCTCTCTCATAGCGGGTCGGTCCAACACCTTGTACTCTTACATGTGCCTATGACTTTAATTTATATCTCTATATATCTTTAAAGTCATACTGGTCTTATTTCATCTTTGCTCCCACATAGATGACCGACTAGGGACATTTAGGATAAACCATGAGTTATCCAAGGATAGTCATCACAGTAAACATGCAAATAATATGATAACTTAATTAATAAATTCATAAATTAACAATGTTCAAAACAGAATGATTGGCCCCTAGGGCACAATTTCCAACAGCATGGCCATGAAAACATACTAAAAACAGCATTTCCAGCAATAATCATCATGTCACAACATCATATAGTTAACATATACAAACCAACACATAAGCATATCCTATCAAGCACATAAAAGGGTAAGTTCACTACCTTACACCATAAGTTTTCTCTTGTTCTTCAACTTGCTCCCTAAGCTTCCCAACCATCTAGTTTTTGGTCAACCACATCAAAACCTTCTCTTGGATGTCTCAAGGTATTAATCACAGCCACAAGAGTCATATTACTCACTAGGAACAAGAACTACACAATGTGGAAGACTTATGTCCTTAAACTTAATCTCTTTTCCTTAATTTATAATTTAGTGTTCTAACTTTGTAAAAATTGTTCCCTTAGGCCAATCCCACACAATTTTCCATTCTAAATCCATTGGAAGCCTTAGAATCAATAAATTCACTTTCTAGACACAAGAACTAGTCAGGCCATGGCATCCTCTTTGGTTCCAAAGTCATGGAATTCAATTAATACAAAGCTAGAACCAATTGAATCCTACTCCATGCTATCCCTTAAACATAGGTCTAACATCAATATCATCTTCCCTTATTTTAATCAATTTCGGCTTGCACCTCCCTTTAGGGGAATCCATATTTTTCAACCACCAAACTCAAGAATACAAAGCAAAATACAGGGTAGAATAACATAAGACTAACCTTGTATTCGAGCTTGTGTACCAAAGTAGTGTGCTTCTTCTTGATTGATCTTCAAGAAAATAAATGGTAAGAGTTTCCCCCTCTTTGGCCAAAAATGAGAGAATGTGAGGGAGGGAGGGTTCTATTTACAGTGAAACTTATGCCTTGAATGGACCATTATGCTCTTGAAAGCTAATAGAAATTGTAAGGGCAAGTTTGGAACTTCAAGTGTACTTTTATATCATCAATACAACATCTTCTTAAATAATCCCTTACAGCATCCTTCTAGAAGAGAGCCAGGTGCCACAAATCTAATGGAGAGGAAAGGGAGAATAGATCTTGGCCCTTGGATCAAACTTGGTCTCTAAATTTCCTTCCAATTTACTTGGTTCACATTTATTCGGTTTTCTTAATGGCTTTCTGGAGCTCAAAAAATTCTTCTATCTACTCCATAAATTTTTTTAAATTTTAAAGAAGATCTGTAAATTTTCTCAGGCCATAAAACTTCCTTTAAGCTTCACGTAAAAGTCATTTACTAAAATGCCCTTAACCAGTATAATTGAGCCATTTTTTTTGCTCCAGCCATTCTACTAATCTTCTGGAAGCAAAACTAATTTTATAAATTAACATAGCCTTTAAGCTTCCAAACCTCATTTTTTTGTATATTTTTTAGATCTCTTACTATCTTAAATAATTACCTTAATAGGTATACTTTTTACTAAGTGATAATCTTATAAAATCCATTTAAGTTGCCTCACGGGTATTTTTATCATTTTGCTTCATAAAAAAATCTTAGAATATTATTTTCTATTTTCTGGGATTTTTTTGAAATTTTTTGTATACTTTTCATTTTTATCCTTATTGGTCTGTAACTTTCTGAAATTACAATTTAGTCCCTACTTGGACTTAACCTCATAAAACATCTCTTTAAAGCTTCTAACTTAACTTTTATCCTGTATCTCTCCTCTTTTCTCTTTCTGGGCCCTTGAGACTCTCCTAGGATATCAACATTACTTACAAGTTTGCCCCCTAGTAACTTTCTTATTTTGCAGTTTAGTCCTTAAAACTGCTTTGACTTCTTTTCTCATTTTTGGGACTTCTTCTTCGAGAGGCTTAGTAATTTACTTATTTTGAGCTACTCCTAGAGCTCTTAGACCTAAAACTTGGGATGTGACATCACGTTCAGTGGTTACTATAATTGTCTCTACTAAAAGTGAGTGTCATTTTTTTAATCATTTCTTTATGACCAATTATTAAAAAAATTTTAAATATAATATTAAAAAATCAATTATTAAATGCGTTGTTATCTCATGAAAAATAAAATAAGATAATTAATAAATTTTCATTTTCAAAATTTTTATGCTTAAACTAATAATTTAATATAAACTGAATGATACATCAATAATATGTGTATTATTATTTTTTTAATTAAACTAGCATATATAACCAAAATGTTAATGATCCAACTTTAATTTCTTCATTATTGATGTATATATTTGAAAACAATTGTTTTAATAATTTGATATGTAAAATATAAAAAAGGCTATGAGTAAATTTTAATAAGATTCATTTTTTATCTTATAATCAATTGATGAGAAGAAATATATAAAACTGATTCAACAAGCATAAATATTCATAAATTTAATCACATATATCTTTAAATCTACACCTATTTAATTATAAAATAAGCAAATATCATGTGTATGAGTCTCCATCAAGGCTTTCACAGTCACGCATCAGGGAAAAGGGGGAAAAACATTTTGACTTAAAAGAAAAGAAGACAATTAGTTAGAGAATAGTACCTCTGATCCTCAATATAAGATTTAGTATATGAGTTTGTTTGCTGTTCAGCTTAACCGCAAGCGCACGGGTCACAAGTAGTATAAAAAGTATCATTTCCTCATAGACTAAGGCCAAAGGAGTAAAAAATCACAATCGTGTTTATGATTAGGTTAAGTGAAATTAATGTGTAAATAAAGTTGTTTAAGGTACTTTGAAAACAAAGGTAAAAATCAAAGCAAAATAAACTTGACTTTGAGACAAATAAGGATCTAGGATTATTTCTGACTGTTGTACGTCATAAAACTTGGCTAGAAACTTCTCATTTAGTACTTTAATGATAAATTAAGTCAACCTAAGGTTCACAAATATTGATTAAGCTTTCTCTAGTCAAAACCAAATTTTGTAATCTTAATAAAACTTCATAATCTCTTGTTTTTGTTGAAAAGATTATACTTTGAAAACTAAAGCCCTTTCAAATAATGCTAGGACAATGGAAATATCTCTATGATATCAACAAACCATTCATTTAATAGTATAAACCTCTAATCTAGCATGTTTTTACCCAAGTTCAGAGATTGATTTAACTTTCTCAAATTTCAACCAATCAAACTAATCACTCCAAGTGGTGGCCACTCACAAGGAAGTACTAAGTTCAAGATAAAAACAAAATAACATTATCATTAACACTAAAGAGAGAGTTAAAAAGGTCTTAATACATACAATAGATCAAAATAATCCTAGAATGACTACTCTAACTATGCATGTTCAACAAAGAACCATAAATACAAGGGCATTTCGCAACCATTACAGAAACAAACAAGAAGAGAAAAAGAAAACCAAGAAAAATGAAAGAAAGAAGTTCCAAATCTCTTGTAAACTTCAAGCACAAAGCTCTTAAGCCTCAAGATCTCCAAACCTAGCAAAGAACCACTCTAAACAGGTTCCCAAGTTGAAGTCTGGTAAAAAATCATGAGTTTACCCTTTTATATGCCTTAAATTTTAAGTTACAATGCAAAACACATAGTTGCACAGGGACAGGCATTGCAGGGGATTAGATCATCCATCGCCGCAGATTACATAGAGAGGGAAACTCTTTGGAAGGGATTGGGAGCCGTGACGCCTAGTACAAAAGTCTGTCCTTCCTTTCTGCTTTAGAGGACATGAGGGATTGCTTTAGGCATCATGGCAGATTAGGCATTCTTGGTCTTCTCCGCTTGGTTCTTCGATTCTTGCTCGCTCTATGTCCATGATCTTCCTCTGATCAACTAAAGTATGTTAAATATTTTTCCTTGTGGTTAGTACACCAAGAATTTTTAGAAGCATTGCACAAACAATCCCAAAATGTTAGCACAAATCAAGTTTTACATTTTAAAATCATATTTTTCAGCTTTAAGGGAATAACCCTGCACAATTAGCTTCCGAAACTCACAAAAGAGGGTTAAAATAAGTTAAATTGGTACGAATTTTGAGAGGTTATCGGAGTTCATTTTTTTTGTTTTAAATATAACACACAATCTACTTTGTTTTTCAAATTTATGATTCTTTTTCCAAACTCTTTGTCTCTAAAAATAACCATAGCTGTCAACACATGCTTTCATACAAACAACTAAGTTAAGTAATTTTCTTAATCTTTTTATCCCAATTTAAAAGTTCTCGAAATATCAATATAAATCATACATTTATTCTACAATTTTTAATAAATGAATAGTTAAGAAATTAAAAAATGAAAATAAACGGTAAAAATTTACCAATAATTCTTAAAAATTATATAATTAATTTAGATGGAAAATAAATTTTAAAGCAATAATAAATACATATGACGTAATAAGGAATTTTTTATTTATATATAATATTTTTACTTTAAATTAATATATTAAATAATACTATTCACTATAGATAAATAAAAATTTCTTGGCAAAAAAATATAAATAAAAAATTTATTAAATTTATTATGGTTATATAAATATTTTAGTTTATTTAAAATTATATCATAAATATTATATCAATATATATTAACATTATATTTTATATTTATATATTGATATAAATATTAATATTAACATATAAGTTAATATGGGTATAATATAACCTATTTATATATTAATAAACATATATATTATAAATACTATCATATATGTGTGTGTGTTTAATTTTGTAATAAAAACATAGAATTTCATCACAGTTCAAGGAAGCTTAACACTAAAACAAGAAGATCATAAGTTTGAATCCGGAGAAGATGTATTTGGGAGGTGAAAATATTGACTGTGAAGTGGCACGACATGGCAGTGGCCGATAGCATGGCAAAGCATGGAAATGAGGAGGTGATATGGTGGGACACATGGCAGGGGACAAGTGATGTGGCGGGTAGGCAGAGGAATGACACATGACAAGTGGTGATGTGGCTGGTGGGATAGATGACATGGCATGATGTGGTACGTGGATGGTGATGTGTCATTACTTTTTTTTTTTTTGCCACCTTTAGCAGCGATAAAAGGCTTTGTTGCCACTAAAAGTGACTTTCAACAACAACATCTAGGTTCAACATCGAAAGTCACATTTAGGGGCAACATATGGGGTCACTGTGTGAGGCACCCTTGTCATTGCTAAAGTACACTTTCAACGATGACTTATTTTGTCACCGCCTATCATATCATATTAATTTTAACCCTGAAAATGGAAAATATAAAATAGACAGTGGGTTAAGGGGTGTAATAGACAGATAGACTGTACAACTTTTGAAATGAAACTTGAGCAGGGGTTCAATTATCATTTTCAAAATATCCGGTTAAGATAGAACAGATTGGGAAATTATACATGAAATTCCAAAACGCTCTCAAAAAAATCATAAAAAATAGAATAAAGGGTCTAGGATGGTATTTGAGGTCTGAAAGATGAAAATAGCATGAAAATAATTTATTTTAAAATTTTCTATAGCTTCATGGAATTTTGGCTAATTAAGAAAAATCGATTAAATTAAATTATCTGAAACATGTAGAAGCCTCAATAATTCATGAAAAAAATACAAAAAATTATTTCAAAGGTTATTATGAATTTTAAAATTATTCCTAGCCTCTGCAAATACAGAGATTAGCTTTAAAATATTTAAAGCTTAATTATATTGGTAAAAGGCTAATTTTGAGAAAAATTTAATTGAAAGAATTATAGTGCAAAATAAAATTTGAGAAAATTAAGGAAAGCTCTCCTCATTAAAAGAAAGCTATTGGCACAAAGAAATAAATTTTTGAAAATAGTGGATTTACCAGGATCCAAAAAAAATTTAACTGATATTATGAGATTATATAGTGTAATAATCATAAGCTTGGTAGAACAAAATTTTTTTTCATTTTTCTGGTCGGATTGTCACCAAATGAGAAAGGGGAGGACCTAAGTAAAATAATACAATTTGTTGAAGGTTAGACTTGGAAGAATGGAATTATGAATAAAAAAAACGGCTATTTTTCTCACACATATGACTAGGTGTCCTATGAGGTGGCATCTTCATTTAATGAGAGGACATCTAAAGGGGCTTAAGTGGCAAGATCATGAGGGAGGTGAATGTAAGATGGTGCTAAGTGTCTAGGATTAAAAATGAATGGTAATCAAGGTTACCGCATAGTAAGAGATTGTTAATTTTATATATACTCCTTCCTCTCTTCCTTAGCCAAATTTTCAGCCAACTTAGAGCAAGGGAGAGCTAAACACTTCAGTCAAGAGAGGAGGAAGAAGGAGGAGGAGGAGAACAAGCTAAACCTAGGTGGAATCAAGTCCTAAATCAAGGTAAGAGCTTGGATTTCCTTCTAGTCTATGATGCTTGATGGATTGATGGCTTTAAACATGATTTTGATAGAGTTTGATGGTTGAAAATGCTGATATAGTTGCTGCCCAAATTGGTTCATAATGAGATATGAATCATTCAAAGTTGTTATTATTAGTGGCAGTCTCACCCAAGAGGGGGGTGAATTGGGCGAGATAGAAAAAATTACGTAATTAAAAATTAATATTATTGAAAACAGAGAGTGTAAGTTTAGGAAGATTTCACTGTAGAGAGACAAACACAAGGTTTATACTGGTTATCGATAAACGGAGTTAAAGTTCTTTGGATCAGTTGAAAAAGATTATCGATCAGATGATGGAACATTGATTTATCGATCAAGTGATCGATAAAATGCAACAGAAAAACTTATGTTGATATGTAAACCAGAGTCCCTTTGAATATAAATCTCTTAGCAAAATAGTCATGATGATTATGCAAGCTAAAATCAGTTTGGAAGAAAAAGAGTGTTAAATTTGAGAACCATCATAGCTAATTGAGATAAAACTGGAAAAGTAATGTGATTGAACAGTTTATCAAATACTCATTGATTGATCAGATAATCGATAATTCAAGTGTTACTGAAATGAAACTTCAGATCATGTTGATCGATTACATTATCGATAAATTTATTATCGATAATGTTATTGATAAATACCATGTGAAAATAACTTAGTGAAGAGTAAGGATAAATTGGGTTTATCGAATAGGTGATCGATCAGTGATTGTTCGATCAGGTTATCGATAAATACCATGTGAAAATCACTTAGTGAAGAGTAAGGATAAATTGGATTTATCGAATAGGTGATCGATCAGTGAGTATTCGATCAGGTAATCGATAAACTGTGAAATGAAGATTTTGTTCTAAGCTATTTATCGATCATGTTATATGAAAAAGTACTATTCTGAAGGATTAGATTATCGATAATGTTATCGATAACTTGGTTAAGTAAGAGAAGATAAAATACTGATTATCGATCATGTGATCAATAACTTGGTGATCGATAATGTGATCGATCAGCAGCTATGATGAGTACCTGCATTCAGAGAGTCAGTGAGCAATGTTCGATCATATTATTGATAAACGAATGATCGATAATGTGATCGATAAATAATGACAGAATCAAAGTGCAGAATAGGTAGAGTGTCTTACCATTTATCGAGGTTGTTATCGATCACTGATTTATCGATCATGTGATCGATAAATACACTTCATATTTACTTCTTTTTATTTGTTACTTGTTTGATCATCTTATATTATCGATCAATGGATTATTGAACAGCTTATCGGTCAAAACATCTGACATTTTACTGATTTGCACTGAAGATTTATCTGACAGCTTATCGATAAACACTTGATCGATCAGATGATCGATCAACACACTTAATTATTTTAATCTAACTTTGTTATCATCAAAACCATAATCCTAACTGTTATGTGGATTAGATAGTAGAATATAGTTGATTGATGGTGTTTAAACCTTATTGTTGGAAAGATTTCAACTTGTGTAACCTAAAGACACATTTCGGCCAGAGCTAGTTCTCCATGGTAGGGTTTATTTTTGTTTTTTTGATGCTTCCACTAAATTTAGAAGGTGAATTTGTGTAGGGTTATATGGAGAACATGTGTTTCGAAGCATTAAAATTGAAGATGGAATTTTAGAACCCTAAGGGTACCTCTCGACCAAAAAGGAAAATAAAGGGAGGAGTTGGATTTTGATAAATCTAAGTTCATATATGGACTCTACATAAGAAATCATGTAGGAAAAGCTTGTGGGAGTTATGTTAAGAATGATGATACTAAAACCCTAAAATAAAAGGTTAAAGCATTAGGGTTTTAGGTTAAAATGTTTGATGAAATTATGTAAATTGATTTGGAGTGACATTGTTATTGTTTGATAGGCATTATTATTGATCAAGAAAGGTCTCAAGAACAAGGACAAGAAATCAAGGAATCAAGTGTGTCAAGATGCAGCATAGAACTTACAATTTTAATATTAACTTGCATGGTTTATTGCTATGTGTTATTCCTTAGCTATATGTCATGAGGTGGTAGAGCTAGATATGTGATGATGTGCTTAGCTCCTTGCATTTTATGCGTTGGCTATATGCATTGTTGAGTTGTTTATTGATGTGGTATATTGCTCCCTTTCCATGGCATGAATATTAATTGTTATCATGAGGATAACATGTGACATATAGCATGACATGCTTTGCTTGTTTAATATTTCAATTGTGGTTCTTTGCTATTGAGATTTTTATGAAAACCCACTCCTCTTTATGCTTAAATCCATACCATTTAGGGGCTACAAGTGCACAAGGAAAAGACAAGGAAATGGCTTTAGCATGAAAAGTGATTATTATGTGCCATATATGAACTTATGATAAGTGTGTTCCAATGATGTAATAACTATATCTTTTGGTGACTTAATGACTACTCCTTGTTATGTAACATAAGCAAAGAATAATTTATATGGTGTGCTGGATGATAAAAGCATGATATGAGTTGATATGGTATAATTACGCAAGAATGACTCTTAAAAGGGATGAAATTCACCTAAAAAGAGCTCATATTGGAGCCCACGTGATTTTGGAAAAATGGAGAAGTTTGACCATAAAACTTGACTTTTTAATCAATCTGATTTTTAACTTTAAATGAATAGTAATTCATTAAAATTAGAGGTTTGTACAAAAAGTTATGCTTATATAAAATTATGCATAAATTCTGAAAAAATTGAAAAATTGATTATATGAACAGTGTATTTTTGTGTGAAAACTGGCTATATATGAGATGGATTCATAATAGAAAGTATTTTTCTCTTAAAATTATTTCTAAAAGCTTCAAATAGAATTTGGAATAATCTCATTTTGATTTTTCTAGATTTAATTATGATTTTTCACAATTGGGCCAGTTTTAGGGTTACAATGAATAGTAATCCGAGAACAGTTATTATGAAATTTGAATTTTTTTCAATATAAAGACTTAATGAGTGGTTCCAATTGCTTTTATTTGATGTGGCAAAGGGTTATAAACTAAGGTGTTACAACACCAATCAGTATCAGTGACAATCACTATGGCAATGACTTGGTATCCACAAAAAGTCACCGCTAAAGCCAAAAGTCAAATTTTTTGTCCCTTTAATTTAATTACAAATATACAAACGGCTAAACTATATTTATGTATTAAGTCTTTATGTTGTTTATCTCAAGACTGCCATTGATATCTACGCTTTTGATGCACTGGATGCTGCTATAATAATAACAGTGGATATCTATAATATAGCATGTAGTTCCTACTTTTTCTTTAAACTACCATATCGTGTTTTAAACATAATGGTAACAGTGGCTTAATTTTTTGATCAAGCATGGATTAAAAAATTAGTGAAATGATAATAAGATGTGACTTTCTTTTTTTATAAACACGTGATTCTCTCCCTGTTCGTCTTTAGCTTCATGTTTACACTTTCTATGTTATGACTTTCCATCTTTTTCTTTGGAATATGCATAAAAGTATAAGAATTAGTTTGATAGTATTTATTGCCGGTTTTTGTGATCATATTTATTTAAGGATGTTCAATATATATCTTTTATCATTGCAGAACATATATGAGGAGGGAGATGATAAAATGAAGAGAACAATTGTAAAAGTTTGGAGTGATGCAAGATCTGAGAAAATTGCTAACCCTTTAAAGGGTTACAATTAGAAGACTAATGTAATTCTTTCTTTTTTTGCTTCCCTTTTATAGAGAATGATTTGATTTATAACTTTATGGTTTTACTTCCCTTGGTACAGTTTTATTGTGCTTTTACTTGTATTAGAAACTTTTATGTCATTTTAGCACGGGCTGACATCATTATTGTGACTTTTTGAGTAGCTATATAACACTTTGTTATTATATATATATATATATATATTGTGGCTTAGATTATTATGTTTTTATTTATAATTTTTCTTTGACAAGATATTTATGCAATGATAATAAGTATAGCTTGTATAGGGCATTATTTAAATTACTTCTAGTCCAACAAAAAAAATCTCATTTTCTTTTAAAAAATGAACAGAAATAAAAAGTGAGTACTTTTTGCTTCTATTTTCAGAAAAAACAGAGGTGAAAAGTGCCATTTCTATTTTTAAAATAGACATAAAAAGTGACACTTTTCATTTCTGTCCAAAATAGGCGTGAAAAATAACCTACTTACTAAGTCCTTTTCTTTTATGTCTTTCTAAAATAGATAAAAAAGGACCTTTAAAACAAAGATAAATATATATATATATATATATATTATAGTGTAACATCACACACACACCCACATATATGTGTGTATGTAATATGAGATTTAGTTGCACTAGGTCACGCTGGAGGAGGAATCTTACACTATTTGCTTTAATGATTTGACATCAGAAAAAGCTTTCTCGCAGTCAGTTTTTGCATTTGTATTTTTTCCCCTAATATTTTCTCTGTAAGCATAGGATCATTTTGCTTTTGCGAGCACATACAATTTGAAGTTTAAACTTAGAAACTAATAATTAAATTGTCATAGATTTCCTCATCCCCGATTTTGTATCCTACTATAACGAGAGAATGTAATTAAAAAAAGATCAAGGAGCAAATTTAGCTATTATAACATGAAAAAGGAGCAATAGCCGCCATAATAAAACGTTGGGACCAAAAATACATACTGAACTTTTGAAAACGGAGCAAACATGCCAACATCATTAAATGGTTTAAACATCCGTTACTTTTCTTTTTGTGGGTCCACCAAATTTCCATGTGTCAACTTTTACGCTCTTTCTTACTCATCTCTGCTAACTCTTTCCCCTTCTCTCATCAAGAATAATTGAGTTTGTTGACTAAGTAGATGCACTCCTTCACTCCTTCTTCTATCATCGTCCTCACCTTCCAAGCATCATCACCATGTCTTAAGGATTAGTTCCTAGAGAAGTAAGGAACTTGGATCCATCAATTACATTACGACACTACACACCCAAAACTTTATAACCATGATTGATGACCTTCTCGACCCGGCAATCTCTATGGTAGTGCCATATGTTCATTGTCATCACCATATCTCTGTAATACTGCTCCAATGAAATCAACGTGCTCGCATGATGGGCAAGTAAGTTCACCAGTGATTTTGCTGTCAAGTTCAGCATGCATCTTTCTAGGTAGGTCCTGAAAAGTAGTTGAAGGTCACCACCGGTTTTTCATTCTGATTCGCTTATCCCTTGAACGCCTCTGGTTCTGGTTTTCGTTCTTTTGAATTGGAGCTATGCTCTTTTGGCGACCACATCTGTAGCATGCATTTGTGTGATCTAGTGAAGAGTATTGTTGTGCCTTCTGGGTTTCGATCAAATTTGGGTATGAAATGCCCAATGAGCGTGATTTTTCTCTGAAAATGCTCTCTAAATTTATTATTACTCAAGCCATATTCTTGCGACTTGACTGCTCTATTACCTATTAATTACCTGCTTTCCTTCAACTTTTACTTATTCAATTCTTACTTCTCCTTCTTACTGCCTTCTTTTTTAGGCTTTAGCTTGTAATTCCCAGTCACCACTGAAGTTTTAGGCCCCGTTTATAGATGCCCATATCAAAACTGGGTCTCTGATGAATCTGATGTGGTGAGAATTAAGGGTCTGCCTTTATGCTATTCACTTATTGTTGCTGTTCTGAGTGAATAGCCTGTTTGCTCACTATAAATTTTTTCATTCAAGTTTCTCCCAACTATTTCTTTGCACTTGAAATATCTCGATAATCAAACTTGTTCTTGATGAAAGCCATTTGTCACATCTCAGAAAATTTCACCTGGATATAGGGGATTAAAAATTAGGATGAGGGTCAATGTAGAGACTAGACGGAGAGATGAAACAACTTTTGATGCGAAACCCTGATAAGGTCTAGGCTGACTTTTTCATAATTATTGGTCTAGGAAGGACAAAACGAGAAAAATTAAGAAAAATTCTAGAAAATTCCTAAAAAATGGGAAAAAAGTGAATTAGAGGTTTTGAAAATTCAATTGAGGCAGGTGAAATTTTGGTGAAAATGATTTATTACGGAATTTCTCATAAACAGAGGTTTTTCAAGCATTTCACTATGCATGAACCATAAAGTTATGTACACAAAAGCATGTCACATTATGTTTGCATGATTGTATGATAATTATGATTCTTTGCTACTGGGATTTTTTTGAAACCTCATTCCCCCTATGTGTGAAATAACCCTAGGAGGAGGATTAAGCAAGGGCAAGGGCTAGGAAGTGGTGGATGAAGGCATATAAAGGCATAGCGACATTATTAATGGATATTATGTTAGTTTATGTAATGTTTGGATGTTTTGTATTTGTTGGATAATAACTCCTTTATGGAGATGAACATGTGTGAACATGTATGAATATGTATAAGTATTCTAGAATGTATGTGCAAGTATATTACAAGTCCTAGAAGGTTGAAGATGGATAAAAGGTAAAGGAAAGATAAAGTTAGACTTAATTAGGGGATAAAATATCCCTAAAAAGGACCAAACTTGGGACACATGAAATAATAAGCATTTCTTCAAATCTAAACCTAGACTTATAGATTATATTTTTAGCTTTAAATCAAGTGGTAGAACGTTGAAATTGGAGTTTTGTACGAAAAGTTATGCCTTTCCACAGTTGGACTAAAATACTGAAAATTTGAAAATTGACCATATGAACAGTGCACTTTGTCAAATTTTTTTGGTGTTGTTTTGGATGGAATTGAGTCCAATGAATATTTTGTTCTCTATAGAAATCTTAGCAAGCTTTGCATGAAAATTGGAACCAGCTCGTTTCAATTTTTCTAGAATTAGTTATGAATTTTCAAAGTTGGCCCAATTTCATATGAACAGTGTACGGATAGAATGAAAAGGAAAATTTTGAAGTTGAAATTTTTCATCCGGAAACACTGCAAAACACGTTATAGTGGTTCCAATTAACGTATAATGGGTTATAAAGACAGGTGTGACACCATTTAGATTCACATGGTTTTTTGGTCTACAAAGATTCACAAGGTATATTTGTTTTTGTATAGGTTTTTAAATGCAAAACTAAAGCCGAAGTTCTTCTGATGAGACCCCCCACCCCACACATAATTTCTTCTGATGATATTTCCAGCAATGTTATCAAAACTAGCTTAAGAGAGGAGAGAGAAAGAATGAAGAGAGAGGAAGAGAGGATTAACAGGGAGCATATAGGACTTTAGAACATGACACCTGGAATAAGTGAGACCCACAAAAAAATAAAGTAAAGGACGTTTGTTATGATTAACAGTGTTCATATTTTTGCTCTATTTTCCAAAGTTCATGTACATTTTTGCCCCAATATTTTATTATAGTGCTTGGTACTCCTTTTTAATATTACAATGGATAAATTTGCCCCTTCACCCTTAAAAAAATTACAATCATATATGAGATGTTAACTAAGAATAATTAATTAATGTGTGTCATAATATAGTATGAGATTTCTTATGTTTTTTATTATAATCTGAGGATGATTTGGAGATGCACTACTACAAAAAAGAAATATAACATTAGGGAACAACATCAGTTAAACAGAAAAACACCGTAGAAAAAAAGGCGGTGGCATTTTTGTAAATAAATGGCATGACCTTTAACTTCTCACGATAATTATTAAGATAACCACTGTGTAAAGTTTTAAATAACCCTATCCTGTGTTTTGTCTTTCTCATTTGCATAGTTTCGTACAGTCGCGCCATGGTCCCTTTCTGTCCCACCACTACCGAAACTGCAATACCTGTAAATCCCCACTATTTCTTGTCGTGTTTGTCCTCCATTGGCATCATGGTTGATTTTTGCCATCCTCCGCCATCATCCGCCTTCCATTATTGCTCTTCTCATATTTTAATCTTCTCCTACTAAGTGAGCTTCCTCTTCTTTCATTCTTTTTATTTTTTCTTTGTGTCTTGGAAGTTTTGATAATAGAAATCTACTGTATTTCAAATAGGTTGATTGGTTTTACATTTTAAGTGTCATGCATTATTTATTTTGCATTTCTTTTGTGCTTGGGGGGTTGGTTGGTGACATTTGAAGTTAGAAAACCTCAATTACTTCCTATACATGGTATCAGAAACATGTTTAAATGTTCAAAATTGATTAGCTATTAAGTTTTTAATTTTTTTATAATTTTTTGATATTTTATTTCGAATTTTTGTCAAATTTTTGTGATAAACTTGAGAATTTACTAATAAATAATCTATTAAGTGTTTTGGCCAATTTTTTTGTCATTGTGAACTTTGATTGATGATAAAGTGTTGCTTGAAATTTCATGATAAATGGATATCACTTGTGTTCTCATTTTAGATTCAGAAGTTTTAGCTTAAAGAATCTTTATTCATTGGATTAGTTTGAGATTGAATTATTCCTTTTGTTTTGTTAGTTATAGTTCTTCAAATTTATCTTCTATTTTTTTATTATATTGTTGGTTTGTTGATTAATTGATTTGTCTATTTTTTAAATAATTTTGGATTTATTATTTTAAGGGAAAATTCTGTCAAAATTTTTATAAAATAAAAAGACATTCCCTTTAGTTTGTAATTAAGTGTTAGTCAATTTTAATTTATTGACTAACAATTAATTATTTTATTTATTTGAGTATTTAAATTAAGCAGTTAGAATTGAGCTTAACAGTACAACAATGCTCATTAACTCTATAGAACAATGGATCGCAATTGGATGAAAGCTAAGAGAATTAGCAAAGAATATGAGAATGGGGTTGAAAGGTTTCTTGAACTTGCTTAGAGAAATACCCCTAGTAAAAGAGATAGCTTGTATTGTTGTCTTTGTGTCAAATGCTTAAACAATAGTTGGTGGAGTATTCGTCAGATAAGAGGGCATTTTATTTGTTGTGGGATAAATTTGAAGTATACAAATTGGATATGGCATAGTGAAATTAAAAAGACTATTCTATCTAGAAAGGAGAATGTTGTGAATGATGACTTTGGTGATAGAATTTCGGATATGTTTCGTGACATAAGGTCTAAGTCCTTTGAGCCATTCTCCCACATGTGAAAGTTATGAATTAAAAAATGAAGGTTATGTGATCCTTTCCTAATTGAAAATGCACTTTCCTCCATCATTTTTTGATATTATGTTCCATTTGATAGCTCATCTTGTGCGAGAAATAAGACTTTGTGGCCCTATGTGTTTAAGGTGGATGTATCCATTTGAGAGATACATAAAGATCCTAAAAGGATACTCTAAGAATCCTCATCGGCCTTAGGCATCAATTGTTGAGAGAGATATAGCTGAGGAGGTAGTTGAGTTCTGTAACGCATATCTTGATAGGGTAAAGACAGTTGGACTTCTTCAATCTTAGTTTGATCAGGGGAGAAGTGTTATAGTAAGGTCCATGTCTCGTGAAGTTGTAATGTAGGCATATCTATATATTTTAAACAACACGGATGAAGTTTTGCCTTACTTGGATGCTCACAAGAATATGCTGAAGAACTTGAATCCAAGAAAGAACGATATGCAACTAGCTAATGAGCATAACAAGTCATTTGCAGAGTAGTTCAAGCAAGAAGTGTTAAAGGATGGCAATCCTTCTGAGACAATACAAAGGCTAGCTGCAGGGCCTCATTTTAAGGTTACGTGGTGGGACGGATATGACATAAATGGTTATTCATTTTACACAAAAACCTAAGATGATAAAAGTACTATGCAGAATAGTAGGGTGATGGTAGTAGCCGAAACTATGCATTTTGCTAGTTCAAAAGATAAGAATCTAACATTGGCATCAATGTCCTATTATAGAGTAATAGAAGAGATACAAGAGGTTAGCTATAAGAAGTTTAATGTTCCTGTTTTCAAATGTAAGTGGGTTAACAGTAATGTTGTGCAAGTAGATGAAAAATTTAGATTTGTTTTGGTTGATCTTAAGGGAGTTGGATATAGAGATGGATCATTTATTTTAGCAAATCAAGTGAAACAAGTATTTTATGTCACCGATCTAGAAAAGAAAAAATTGCCTATCGTGCTCCAAGGTGAGAGGCAAGGAGTTGGTGGAGATGATGGTGACTTAGCTTTCAATCTTGACGAAACCCCACCTTTCATAGCTACTCAACCTAAAATAGCTTAATTAAATTTGGTAGATGATGACTATGCTATTAGGGATGAACATTGTGAAGGAATTTCAGAGAATAATCGTTATAAGGCCTAAATAAATTATTTGATATTTCTTATTAAATTTATTTGATATTTATCATTTATTCATAATGTTATGTTTTTTGTTGAATTTACTTGATGTTTCTTATTCTTACATTTATTGGTTGTTCTTTGAATAAGAAGAAATGAACAGATCCGGTCAACAGGGTTCTAGCAATGATAGCTCCTTTACTAGCAAGAAAAAAGGTAGAGGGCCGACCCGTATGAAGAAGTTGGCTTTACATGATAAGACCACACAACCCACGAGGATTATCGTAGAGTTCGATGATGATTTGAAGGTTGTAGGTCCTAAAGGGACTCAACTTAATAGTTATGTGGGTTATTTAGCACACAGTAAGATTAGGATTGATATTCCTAATTGGAGGATGATAGACAAAAAAGTTAAGAACACGATTTGGGAGGATATTTTGGTACATTATGAATTCTTTTCTCTATTAGTTTCAATTATAATTGATTATTTATTTCCAACTCTATTGTATTGTATTGCAGCTCATATCTGATAATCCCACAATAGAGGAGATGAAACACCGTGTGTTAAAGCAACTCGATGAACAGTAGAGAGATTTTAAATCCAGGCTTACAAGGGAGTATTTTCGTGAAAAAAGAAAGGGCAAGCATCCTAAGGATCGATATTCCTTTATTAGCGACGAGGCATGCGAGAGGTTTGTAAAGCAACGGGAAGACCCTGCATTTCAGGTTTGGTTTCTTCAAACTGAGTTATTAATGAATTTATATTTTATTTAACTAAACTAACTTTGTTGAATTTGTTTCATTATCAAAGGCGTTGAGTAGGAAGAATAAGAAAATATCTGAGGTACAACGGGTTGGAAAGAAGTATGATGTAAGAGCAGTTACACGCTGCACAGATGTCTGCTGCTTCAGACACTACTGTAGTCATTCCACCCATCCAGTGTTCTTCTCGCCAAGAAAAATGTAAGTAATATCACTGCATTAAGCTTCATTAACTGTTTTTTTTTCAATTATCTTATGGAAGTTGTTGCTTTAATGTTACAGGATACACTTGAGGAGCAATTATCCCAAAATACATTCATTCCTTATGGATGGATGGATATCTTGTCCACTATGATTGGAAAGGCTGACCATCCCAATAGAGTTAAAGGGGTCCTTAAAGGGATTGGCATTAAATAGTTCTTTGGCCCTGGTTCACAAAGAAGTATTGGATCATCCTCCGCTGACATGGTACCTAAAGAGGAGCTTAACCAGCAATTATAAGAAGAAACGGAGAGAGTTCAAGCTCAACTCAGTCAAGAACACAAGGTGGAGATGCAAAAGATGCGTGAGGAGTTCGATGCCAAGTTTCAATAGGCTGTGATGATAATGGGCTCAACCGGATTCCAGATGCCCCGAGTATATGAACCGTCGTAGGTAATAATCATACATCTTCTCAAATCTTCTCAAGGTTCATTTCATCTATTTAAACTTATTTAATGTGTCTTAAGTAATTTCCTTTTATGTTTCAGGGTTCACCTATGATTGAAAGTAGGAAGGGTAATAATAATCAGACGCAACAGCTAACAGTGTCTAACCCTGACCCCACCCAAGACAATAGAGTGCCATGTGCTCTATATGTGGACTTTGAAGATTCATCTTTTCATGCCACTAATGGTTGAGCATTCTTGAGCACAATGATCCATGACAAGAAAATTCCAAAGGATCAAATAAGGATGATAGTGGATAGGATCAGTAGTGGTCAAGGTGGTACATCAGTGCCCAACCCTACTGATGAGGTTCGGCTACTAGCTCAAGCTAAAGAAAATTTCATTTTGTGGCCAAAGAGACTTGTTAGAAAGCCAGTAGCAATGAAGAAGGTGATAGCGAAGAGGGCAACAAAGAGCACAGATCCTGTCCTCTAGCCTCTTCCTGATTACATTGGGGTTATGTATGGAAGTTTGGTGCTACTTCATTCCATGGTGGAAAATATAGAAAAGCCACTTACTTTCAACATGTCACTGGGGATTGTGGGTTCAGATGTAATATATGACTTCACCATTGACAAGAAGGACCTCATTCAATTCCTCAACTTTGAGGAGCTGGATATAATCTTGATGTAGCTGGCTGTTTTGTAAGTTACAATATCATTTTCTTATTTCATGTTATACTTATGCATGTCCTAATGTTTCTTATTTGAACAACATGCAATTACTCAAGTCTGTTAGTAGAGTGGACTTGAGGGCACATATGGCTTTATGTGTCCTCAAAACGTGTAAAAAATAGTCAATACTGTGGAAGCGAGGTCGATCTACATGATAACCATAATGACTCAGACGAAAAAGAAATTATATTTTGCACTTTACGTAAAAGGATAAGTATATTATTGTGTTTGAGATTGAATAAGAATTAGATGTTAGTGTTAGGATAAATGTCTTGAAACGGTTCTGCATATTCTTTTGCTCTGCTGGTTGTATTTGGGTATATAACCGCTGTTAAAAACCTTTTTAATGGCGGTTATTTTAATAAATGCTGTTAAAAAATGTCTTTCCATAGCGGTTTTATTGAACAAACTTTCCATGGCATTTTAAGTAAAAAAAAACCGCCATGGAAATTTATTTTTCATGGCATTTATAAACCGTCGTGTTTTATTCTCCTTACAACGTTAACAGAATTCACTTCGCCTCTAAAACCTCTGTGAAAAGCTCATTTTAACCACCATTAAAAGTTTTTTTCTAGTAGTGATGGCAAATTTTGCTTGCAAATTAAAGTTCAGAGAAAAAGCATATCACATTGTCATATATACACACACACGCAGGCCATTGACAATAATCATTATGTATATGTGATTGAAGTGAATGACGAAAAGATTACTTGTAAGATCAAAAATTAGAATTTGATGTAGTAGGTTGCTTCCCATGCAATCAGAATGTTATAAAAGAAAATTGAAGACGTGATCGGTATCAGAATTATCAAATGATTTATCCCTTTCCTATCTTTTCTCTTTTTGCCCTCTTTAATTAATTAGAACTTTATTATGAAGTTGAAAAGCTAGACTTAGTTGAAGTAGCTAGCTGTAGGCTAACTGTGGGCATCTAACAAACAAATAAAGAAATGAAATGATTGATATCACCAAAAAACATGCACCCATCTTAGATTTAAAAGAAAAATAAATAAATAAAAAACAAAAAGAAAGAGCACGTTTGAAGCGAAGTTTTAAATTGGAACTATTAGGGGAAACGAATGATTGGTTTCAATGATAGACTGGAGCCAAAATCCTAGAATATAATTCATAATTATTGACTCCAAACATATATTTGATATGCATCACTTCTAAAACTTTATTTCCTAGCTATGTCAGAGTATAGTAATTAAACCAAACAAAAAATATTACTGAGAGGCATTCTCATAACACTTAAAAAAAACATGTAATTATTGATAGAATTTAGTAATGAAATTTTTTATTTAGCGATTAAATTAACAATAAAATTGAATTAGTAGCCGAATTAGTGACGGAATAATTCCATCACTAATTCTTTTGTTGTTGATCGAATGAGCGACATAATTTTTTTGTCACTAATTTTTCCATCACTACTCTATCATTGATTGTGACAAAAAAAATTTGTTACTATTTAGCGAAAGAATTAGCAACAAAAAAATTTCATCACTAATTTAGTGCTAGTCCAATTTTTTTAAGAAAAATTAAAATGCCATATGGCACCCTTATCAGTCACCACCTCATCACAGGTGATGACCTCCGGCCACCTCTACATGTCGCTGCCACTTCACCACTGTTACCGCATGTGTCACCACCTTACCTCCACACGTTGTTGTCACCTCAACTCCACCTGCCACATGTTGCCATATCACATGCCACCTTACCCGTCAAGTGTCGCCACCACATAATTCTTTCTCAAAGTGACTTCTCCACGGCTCAAATCAGGAACTTCCTATATGCACATGCATATCTTCACCCGTTGAATTATATATGTATTATATTATATTATATTATTTGATGAAAAGCATTTATAATTAGTACAAAATCTTAGCTAAAAAAAAGTAGTAAAAAATCTAACTATTTTAAAAAATAATTACTATAATAAAATCTAATAAATTTTTCTATATAAAAAAATTAAGTAATTCGAATAGATTATAACAAACATCCTTCTTTTGCTTATATGTGTACCTTTTATAATTTCTTTTCTAAAAAACCTTTGTATAGACATATAATTTGTTTTTGTATTATAGACCAAAATCAATTTATATCATGAGATATTAATTATATCATAACCCAATTTCATTGTTTGACTATTCAAATTCAAAATTCACTTCAATATTAATTTGATTTATAATCATAAATTTCTGTGATATATTACATCTTTCAATATATTGTATATATAATAAAATTATTTTTCTTTCTTATCTTAATTTGTGTAAGAAGTTATTAATATTCTTATCATATTTGGTTAATTATTATTAATAATCAAGAGGAATTGATTTTAATGAAACATAGAAATTATGTTCTTGTTTCAATATGTATCTAATGATAAGATAAATAATTATGATGCCTTCATTATTACCAACTTCACAAATATATCAATTTATTTTATAATTAAAAATATATTTAAATCCTTACATTCTTAATTACGTTATTATATAAATTGTTGTATGATTATAATCTAAAATAACAAAATTTAAAATTAGTGATGGAATAGACTTAGTGACTGAAATTTTGATGGAAACAAATTAGCCATGAAAAAAATTTCATCGCTAAGAAATTTATAATTAAAATTAGGAGCAGATTAGTTATAGGAATTTCAAACAAAAAAATTCTGTCACTAAAAATTTACTGATGGATTTTTGACAAAATTTAGTGACGGAGTTTCGCCAATCTGTCACTAAATTTAGCAACAAAATTTTTGTCGACAATCCGTCAGAAATTAGTAATAGAATAATTTTTTGTTACTAATTATGTCGATAATAAGTTGTTTTTTCGGTAGTGTGAGTTGACCAGTAAAGATATTTAGAGAAGCAACAATTAATTGGGATACAGTGTCAACAAAAGAGGACCCAGCACCTGAATTTTTTTTTTTTTTTTGCTTTTATATACCCTGAAAGTTTTATTTTGTAACATTTTTGTCCTGAATCGTTATCTTTTATTAAGTTTGACTGTTAAAGATACCGATCAAACCGCATAATTTAACAATTAAACTTGGCAGCTAACAACCGGGGCATATAAGAGGCAAAAAAAATTTCAGGTAGTACTGGTTGTTCTTTTGTAAATTCCTCCAAGGAAAAATTAATCTCCCAGTCCTTATAATTCTAACTAGTTTTGAATTACGTCCTTGAACTATTTTTTTCTTTTTATTAGATCCTTTAAGTTTTTTTGGTTAAATCTATACCTTCCGTTAAAATTTCTGTTAAAGTGGCGTGAGATGGTGTCCAGCTAGAACTATTTTGTCAAAATGAGTTTTGACTAATTATCCAACTGGAAATTAAAATTAATATTTATTTATCATCTTTTTAATTGTATTAATAGATGATTTAAAACAATCTTTGTTGTCTGCTCATCACTTTAAAGACCAAACGCTGATGAAGTGTATATACCTGCAAACATAAACAAGCACCACTATATTTTGAGAGGGGTATCGATTCGATTTCTATAAACAAAGAGTAAAGATAGGGCATAATAAGAAGAGATAGGGAAGACTAGGAATATAGTCAGAGAAATGAGGAATGTCTTCAAGTATAAAATCAGCCTTGTCATTTATCCACAGAGAAACAGCCTCTGAGCCTCGCCATGGACCATCTTCATCCCTAAATCATTTGATCCCATTCTTCCAACTTGAGAAGATAGAAACGAAATAGGATCTGATGGTTTCTTTTCAAATTATTCCTGTGTTTTCTTCTAGTTCGACCTCAAATTGATACAATGCCGTATTTGGAGCGATGAAAGAGAAATGAGCAAGATGCCTTAGTATTAATAGTGATTTGATGGCAAGGGAGTATACTATAGTTGAATTGAAGAATTGAATATTTGGAATATACCTAGGTTCCCTCAGTCGGAGACTTTAATGACACTAGAGGAACCTGTGTTAGTGAGGTCCGTGGCGTGGAAGGCGATGAAGTTTAAGTCGCTGGTGTTGTACCAGTACAAGAAGGCAAATGAGGACGTGGTGATTCACAGCCATATTGCAACATTTGTGATCCAATTCTGACAATCCCGTTTATGGTCTCATTCTGCCCAAATTTTTTCGATCTGGAAGGAAGATGAATGAAGGGGGAGAGTGAATTGAACACATTTTGGGAATGAAAGTGAGGGAGTGTGTATAAGTGTCGGCGTTAGCATAAAATGTAGCCAAATGCTTAGCAAACTCTGGCAAAATATACAACCCATAACAAGACTGGGTATGAAATCTAGTTGGATGCTAAGTCCAACTTTATTTAGACAAAATAATTCCAGCGGGACACCATCTCACACTACTTTAACGGAAGTTTTAACGGAAGGAGCTATGAATTTAACAAAAAAAACTTAAAGGATCTAATAAAAAGAAAAAAGTTACAAGGACCTAATTCAAAACTAGCTAAAACTATAAGGACTGGGAGAATAGTTTTCCCATGCTTCCAGAGTATTTAAGTGACTTATCTCTAATTAACTTAACTAAGAGCTATGAACAAAATAAAAGATATGCACGCTCTTTTTTTTTGTGAAAGTACAGGGCTAAAGCCCATCTTATTGTTTCAGAACCTTACATGGGTAAGCAATCCCCACAGTATCCCTATACAGATATAAGGACATCTTTTAGGGTGGTTTCTCATAAAAAGTCACCACATCCCTATGCTGAAAGCTTATATTGGCAAGACAATCAGCACAACAATTGCCCTCTCTATACACGTTGTATCCTAACCTGATCAAAGAACCCCAATTCTTTCTTTGCAATTTTTAACAAAGCAGAATCAACATAATACTCATCCTTTATCCTATTTAACATGTTGACAATAGCCAAAGAATCACTCTCCACAATTAAACGTCGACAATCGAGATTAGCTGCAACCTGTAAACTAGTGATAATACCCCATATTTCAGCTATAATGGCTAAGCAAACTCCCAAGCATCTTGTAAAGCTAGTTTTCCATCTTCCACTGCTATCACAAACAAGACCGCCACATCTTGCCATTCCTAAAGTTGATTTAGCAGCCCCATCAGTGTTTAGCTTTAACCAACCCACATCTGGAGCCTTCCAGGTAATGTTTTCTTCATGCCAAATACCCCCCGTAACACTTCCTTGCACTCTAGTAGCTAGGATTTCTTGAACATATCTGTTTATTATGAGCCAAGGGTTCTCTAGCATTACAAAGCCTTCCATGAATATACTTTTCTTCCTCCAATTCCATAGCTACCAACAATATAATTCTAAATGCCACCTTCCTTCATCTTTGTAGCTCAAGCACCATCTAAACCAATCCTTACTGTTAAGTTGAAAGAAATCAACTTTTGAAGCATACTCACCCCACATTTTCCATATGTCCTTTGCAATGTAGCAATCTCTTAACACATGCATAAGCCCATCAGTTACTCCATCACATTTATAACAAAAGACAGATCCATTTATTAGCTTGCTTTTTCTTTCAGTAGTGAGTAGCCTATCATGTGTTGCTAGCCATAAGAACACTTGGATCCTTTTAGGACCCTTCCAATGCCAGAATTTGCTCCACACAATATCTTTATTACCTTGTTCCTTTCTTAATATTCTATACATGTCAACAATGTTATAATCCACATTAATACCACCTCCCTACTTCAACTCATCCTCCCCGAACTCTTCATTTGGAGGTGGGATGGGCAAAATGCATCTACAAGCATATTCTGGAATAACCCTCATAATTTTTCCAGGTGACGATTCCCATCTGAATTCACCATCTCCCTAACAACAATGTTGGCTTCTTCGGCATCAAGGGGCACAGAGCATTTATCCATTAAGCACTTACCATCCTCTGTCCAAATATCTTTCCAAAACTTTACTGGTTTGCCATCCCCAATTTCCCACTGGATATTGGATTTAATACTTGGCCAGATCCTTCCTAAGTTCTTCCAAACTTCAAACTCAGTATTCTTTACTACCCATTCATCACAGAGATTTTTACCTCTCATATTTCCCCTTCAACACCATCGAACATAAATTCCCCAGCTTTGCAATTACCTTCCAACCAATCTTACTAAGCAGATCATCATTCATAGTCCCCATGTCTCTCAACCTATATCCACCATTTTCTTTTGAAGAACACATCATATTCTAGCTTATAGCATGAAGCTTCCTCTTCCCCTCTTCGCTTTTCCATATAAAATCTCTCTAGATTCTTTCTAGCTGCTTCCTTACACCCACAGGAATAAATAAGTGCTGCATGTGATGGATTGCCATTTGGCTCGTGACTAACTGCACAAGAGTAATCCTGCCAGCCAAAGATAGTGTTTGTTTTTTCCAAGAACTTAACTTGCTCTGCATTTTGTCAATTAGAAATTGAACTTACTTTTTTGACTTCTTTCTTGGGTAATATAGGCACCCAAGTATCTTCCTAAGTCTTCTATTCTTCCAAAACTTGTCATACTACAAATAGTATTCTGCAAAGCTCTATTAGTGTTTTTGGAGAAATAAATACTCACTTTTTAAGCATTTATTTTCTGTCCAAACAGCACACCAAATTCTTCTAAAGCCTCCATAACATTAACTGCTTGGTCAATTGAAGCCTCACAAAATAACAAGCAGTCATCCGCAAAAAGCAAATGAGAAATCTCAACACCTCTTTTCCCTAACTTCAAAGGCAGCCAAACTTTACAATTAACCCTATCCATAATCATATGGGTTAGTTTTTCCATTCCTAAGACAAAAAGATAAGGTGATAAAGGATCTCCTTGTCTTAAACCTCTAGAGGGAGTGAACTTATCGTTCTTAGTTCCATTCCACATAATAGCTAATTTGGAGGTGCTTATACATTTCATGATCAACATGCACAAGTGGTCATCCACTCCAATTTCCTCAAGAACATTTTTCATAAAATTCCAAGACATACAATCATAGGCCTTTTCTAGATTAATTTTTATTGCCATATACCCTTTTTACCTTTCAATTTACACATGGTATGAACCACTTCTTTAGCAATCACAATATTATCTTGTATACTACGTTTAGGAACAAAACTAGCTTGATAAAGAGAAACTAGCTTATTCATAAGGGGCTTTAATCTATTCACAATCACTTTAGTTATTCCTTTATAAAGCACATTGCAAAGTGAAATTGGTCGGAATTGACTTACCAATTCTTGGTGCTTAATCTTTGGGATATGCATTGTTACACCTTACTTTTAGAATGAATTAGAGTGCACTCGGAACCATTTTAGACCACATTGATGGTCCTGGACTCAAAAATCCATGAAAAATACTGATTTTCGGATTTTTACTGTTCATTTGGTAAAAATCCAGTTTTCTAGTCCAATTTTAAAAAATCATAACTTAATCTAGAAAAATCAAAATACAGTGGTTCAAAATTTGTGGAAAGCTGTTTGAATGCTCTTTCAAAGAAAAATAATCTTGGAAATTAATTCCTTATGAGAAAGTGTCAGATTTTTGTGAAAGTCAACTCTGTCGTTTTGGTAAAAACCCTTTTCTAGATTCTGAACCTTAACTCTGAAGAATCATTATAAATTGTGTAGTTGTTTGTTTTTAACATACTACCTATTGATTTGAAGCTCATGACGTGAAATTTAAGCATACCAAGTTTTGTGAAGAAATTCTTGGGAACTTAATAAACATGGCTCGAAATTGGCATCCTGCTTCGAGTTACAGCATCCCATCATCTTACATTTACATAACCAAAATTTTCACCATTTTATCTTGGATTTGCACCTCCCTTTTGATGTTCAGCCCTTAAAATATTAGGTTACATATGGGAGATGAGATTTCAATGAAATCCCAGTAGCAAGATCGATCAACCAAAACATAAACATTTATCATTATAAAGCATTTCAACATTAGCTATCATAGGAGAACTAATCTTCTTATAAATAGGCAACCTCAACATGCAAGGCCATGGCAACAAATGCAAGGAGCAACCATATCACAATCATCATCGTTCAACCATACAAAAGCAAGTATTCATACCATAAATAACAATGCAAAGTTAACATTAGTGGCTAACTAAATCCCAATACCTTAATCCAAATGCTCTTGATTCTTTGACCTTCTTCCTCTTCTCCACAATTAACAAACCCTAACATCACAAACCATAAAAGGGACAGCAACATTATTAACCAAAACATATCAAAAATCAATAACAAAACTCAATTAAACCCTTGCCCTTTAAAGCTTTAACCTTTGATCTTTAATTTTTGAGCTTTGTTTCCTTAAGTCCTAAAATTTCTTTCTTGGTTCCTTCCTACATGATTTTTCATATAGAATCCAAATATGGGCTTGCATTTAAGAAAATAAAATTCTTTCCTCAAGAACCAAGTTGGCCGAATAGGGGTATAGGTTTTTCAAAAATCATAACTTTGATTTTAATGCTTCCAACACTTGTTCTTTAAGTTTATCTTATACCATTTTCCATTTTGAACACCATGGAAGCATCAAAACATAGAAAAACTCATCCTAGGTCAAGGTTCTCATCTTTGCCGAACCATACCGCCTTAAAGTTCAACCATGAAATCTTTTCAAAACAACGCCAAACCACTTGAAATCATCTTGAATCATAGTGTTCTAGCTATATTTAACTTCAAAACTTCCCTCCCCTAACATTAACCAATTCAGCCAACACCATAAAAAGGATCATCCAACTCAAGAGAATCAAACAAGAAACCACATAAGATCATCCACTAACCTTAATTCCAAGCTTACTTGACCAAAGGTAATGTCTTTGTCCTTGCTTGATCTTCAAAAATGGATGGTTAATGCTTCTTCTTCTCTTAGCCGAATGTGAAAGCTGATTTTAGGAGGAGGAAGAGCTTATTAAAAGCTCTAACAAATATCTCAACCACCCAACTGCCACAATTAATTGCTATGCCATGTGTCACCTCCCTATTTCGTCTTGAAACTTCCCTCTTAATTAAATAAATCTAATTATAATTAATTTTTAAAAGTCAAACTCTCCTCCACTTGAGGCTTGACACTTGAAAAGTTTAATTACTCTCTAATAGGGGCTTGACAAGTGGCAACTTGTGGGCCAAGTAAAGTGTAAGACTCTAATATACACTTTATCAGTGCACTTTTACTTCGGGTTTAATTTCTTTCTATAATTACAGTACTCTGGCCTTTGTAATTATTTTTTGTCAAATCTATAATTTATTCTCCTCAATTTTCTCTTCCCAAAATGCCCTATTTAGCTCAAACTCAATTTTTCATTAATTAAATAAAAAGGAAAACTAGTTTCCTTCTCATTATTGATTTTTTCACTTGTCCAAATAAGTAGGAAAAATCTTGGATATTTGAGGGTCTCTTTTTAATCCCATAATTTCTTATAATTCCTTGGGACATCATAGAAATTTTTTTGGGATTTTATTCTCATTCCAAATATTTATTTAGAATTTTCCAAATAAAAGGCCTTAAACTAGCTTAAATCACCCTTAAATTCTTTTGTAATTTTTTCAAGGATAATTTGCTCATAAAACCAATTATATAACCTCATTCAAAGAATATTATCCTTATTTTGTCTTAATTTTTTGAGACTTGAAAATATTTTTCTATAATTATTTTTTACCAATTTTTCTTAATTAGTCAAACTTTACATAATTGACTTGAAAAATCATAATAATTATTTTTCACCATAAATCTTCTATTTTTCCTTATCTTTTTTTTCCCTTGAATATTTAGGAATATCTTTATTCCTAATTGCTATATTACTGGATGTGACAAACACTAACAGTGTTCTATTAATCTCCTCTAACCTTGCAGGGGTGGACCAAAAGTCTTTAACCAAAAGTGATAGCATCACCTACAATGTCCCAATTTTGCTGATAGAACAAAGCCATCCTCCCCAGGTGCCTTAAAGCTCCTCATTTGAAAGAAAGCATCCTTGATTTCCTCAGCGCAAAGAGGATTATTTAATCTAATTCTATCCATATCATTTAGTTCTCCCCATTGCTACTGTGTGATAAACCAGCCGCTGTCTTCTCTATCTTCTTTGAACAGGTTACCATAAAATTCTTGGAACAACTGCACAAGTTCCTTCTCATCATCAATCCATATCTCCTCATTGTTTTTCAACATTTTTACTCTTTCTCCTTCAACAAATTAGCATTTTTGTGTGATAATACCTAGTATTGCGACCACCATATTCAATCGATTGTTCGCTTGACTTTCAGAACCACAGTAGCTCTTCTTGGTTCATAGTTTTAATCAATTCAGCCTCTAATTCTTTCTCAAGCTGAATAAGAAATCTATTATAATTTCTATCAATACTTTTCTGTATGACATATAATCAATTCAACAGCCTTCTTTTCTTATACTCAATTCTGCCAAAAACCTCCTTGTTCCAAACTTCAATATCATTTTTCACCAAACCTAGCCTCACACGAGCCTCTTTTGGCCTTCTCCAACTATCCCTTAACATTGGCTTAAAACTATCGTGCATCTGCCAAGCAGCTAAAAATCTAACTACTCTTTTACCATGAGTATAGGAGTCAATCATCAAGGGGTGATGGTTAGAGCAAATTCTCTCACCAACTCTGAACTCAGCATCATTAAATCTTCTCTGCCACTACTGGTTAATTAGACAGCAATCCAGCCTTTTATAGACCCTATCAAACCCTTCCCATTTTGGCCCTTTCCAAGTGAAGAAAGGCCCTTTTGACTCTACATCAATCAAATTGTTTCTTTGTATCCACTCATTAAATCTTCTACATTTCCTTTCATTAGTTCTTCTGCCACCCTTCTATTCTAGAGAGGACTTTATTTCATTAAAATCCCCAGCAATTAACTAAGGGTCAACCATCACTTCTGCAACCTTATTCAAATTCCATAGTTGTAATCTTCTACTTTCATGAGGATTTCCATAGATGGCTGTGAAAAACCAATACCCATCACCTGAATCCAATTTGCAATGTAAAAATTAAGTATCTTTAATAACTACTTCAACTTTTAAAGCATCATCCAGCCACATGAACCAAATACTGCTCGAGTAGCCATCTGCTTCCACTTTCTGTACATTACGAAAGCCCCAACCTTTAATAGTTCTGTCAGCCATTCTTCCTCTAATTCTAGGTTCCAAAATCACAACCACATCTATTCTGTATCTCTATCTCAAACTCTGTAAAGCAGTAGCAGAGCCTTTGCTAGCTACTCCTCTGCTATTCCAAATAAGTACTTTCATAGTAAACATACTTAAAGGATTTGAAGAAAAATCAGACAGCATTTATAAAACAGTAAATCAATCAGCATCTAGCCATGGAGTAAACATTCCAACATCCAATATTCATCTCAGAGCACTCAATAGGGTCTTCATCAATATTTTCGGTAATTACATCTCCCTAGTCAATATTTTCCTTCCTCCTTTCCACCAAATTCAAAGCACCCAGATCAAAAATCTCCTTTTCCAACACCACCACCTCCTGTCCCACTAACCTATTTTGGAATGTATCAAGAACTCCCTCCGTAACACCTTTGAAGGATACTCCCCCTTTAACAACTTTGTTTTCAACCATCTTCTTTTTTTGTTCACTGAACTTCAAACTTAACTCCTTCACCCGCCCAATTTCAACTATCTCAATTTTGTTTCTCAAGCCACTAGTACTCAGCTTGTCAATCAAATCTTCCCCTTCTCTTTTTCTTTACCTTTCTTCTTTTTAAACCATTTATTAGCATTAACACTTTGCTGCCCATTAGTAACCTCACCTAGTACTTCTCTATGATCATCCTCCTTATTCACTTCATTATTATCCTCCACTCCTGTCTCCCCTAAGACCATAAATCTAGAGCTTTTTTGTTGAACTTCAGCTTTAGGCATCACTTCCTTTTGCCTCCTAGTTCTCTGCACTATCCTCCACAACTCAGTGGAGCCTGTTTCTTTACCAACATCATCTTTACCCATTTTTATACCTTCCTTCTCCTTATTCCTTTTGAAATTTCTCACATTGGTCTTTCAAATGACCATATAAACCACACTTAGTACATAGAAAACTAATACTCTCATAGACCACAGATAAAACTTGCCCCTCAACATTAAATTCAGGTACTAATGGTTTAGTTAGATTCAATTCCACACACATTCTGGCCAACTTCCCCCTAGCCCTCTAAACAGTATGGATATCAAGTCTTATTGCTTTTCCAATAGCATTACCTAGATTCAGCAGAAATTTTTTATCAAAGAGATATACAGGAAGGTCAAGGAATCTTACCCATGCTATCATTGATTCTATCTTCTCATTCTTTGGGTCAAAGTCAGGGCGCCACCTAGCAACGTTCAGATAAGTGTCTATGAGCACCCAAGGTCCACCCGTGAGGGCTCCCATGTAATCTTCAACCAACTGGAAAGTTACCAAGTAGAAATCATTCTCTAAATCAAAGACCTTAACCTCTCCCTGTCTAGCCCAGAGCTGTCTCAATTTCTGGACCATAAAGCTATAGCTCGGCCTCCTCCCTATTAACTTCACAATCAGTGTATTTCTGAATGGTCTCATTAGTCTCTCTTTCTCCCTTTCATCAATAAGGAATTTCGAGCATAGTGGATCGCTCATATCCACCTGAATCCCCTAATTAGGATTAAGAACCTTTTCAAAGTCAGTACCATCGCCATATCCATCTGCTTCCTCATCATTGGCGACCCTTGACCATTCCCACCAGTTAACCTTCGAATTCACGTTCTTCATTAGAGACTTCTGATACGATTTAAGGGAACATTGAGGAGCATCATTCTCCATCCAATCATCTACCCGTGACTTCAATAAAGCATCCCCTGAGAATTCTTTTCCCTCTAATCGATTTTTCCTCTTCCGTCTCCCCGAGTCCTCCAGGTCCTCCTCCATCAGGCACTCTATTCTCACCAGGTCACTAATCTCAGTGTGCAAGAGTAGAGACCAGTTTATTCCGTCACAGTGGGCGACGGAAATCACTCACCAGTCGTCGCAAAGGAACGGCTGAGACTGTCACGAACGAAATACCTAGCAGAGCGTTCGCACACGGAAACAGAGCACACTAATTGAGCAAGCGCTTTCGCAAATCTCTACCCCCTTACTTCGTCGTTTTATTTGAGCAAGCGCTTTCTTAAATCCACACATTGTATTTATTTGTAAATAGGTTTCCATACATGTCCTTCAATATTTTGGTAATGCATACAGATATACATGCATAAATACATATAATTCATAGACAATTCTTTACTTTCTAACTTTTGAAGAAGAAAACAATATCATACACACACACACACTTTATTTTTTTGGCCAAACATAAATATACACTTTAAACCTAGTAATATAATATGTTAAAGTTATTGATAGTTACTCCCCAACCTTCAACTTTTCACCTTCATATAACATGGAAGATCAGGCTGTTTATGGTCATTAAGTCAAGTTCAAAAGTAAATTTATAAGTACACACGAATTTTAACAACTAATAATAACAAAATAAACAGGATCAGTAAAAAATGTACAAATCCTAACTATTACATTATATATAACTTAAATGAAAAATGGCAAATAGGTGAATTTACAAATACACATGCATTTTAACACCTAATAATGGCAAAATATAATAAGCGAATTAGAGAAATTGACCTAATGGTTATAGGTAATTTAACTTAAGTTTTATACTAATTCTAACAAGTTCATAGAGAAAAATAGGAAAGCAAATATTGTTATAGTAAAGGGAAAAATAAATATGTTTTTTTAGATCGACCTGAAGTGTTATCTACCATTAATGCTAATATAATCAACTAGAGTAACCATCCTTAAAGAAACATGGTTATTTTGAATTTGAATTTGTATCATAGCTTTTAACATCAATTTAAATTTTATCTTTAAAATTACAGAACATAGAATAATAATTAATTAATTGTGAATCTAGAAAATAATAATTTATTTTTAAAATCAAGCATTCTTTATTACTCAACATAGAATGTGCTCCAGCTATGAAAACAGTTAGACTATATATGCTTTTAACGTCAATAACTCTTAATCATGACAATTGACATGAATATCATTTGAATTAAGTTGTTTAATTGAGAGGTTCGATGGGAAAAAAGCCCAAGAATCAGCTTCACTATCAATAAAGAATTATGAAAATATAATACATAAACGTATATTCCCCAAATCAGATTTTTACTACTATACCACCTCTGATTCTTAATATAAAAGATAGTTGACTAATTTGATTAGATTAAAAAAATTAATTAAATTATTTGTTTGTAATAAATAGGTGTTGTCTTCACTAAAAACTCTTGCTAATCAGGTATATGAGCTAAAACTACTATTTGTAAAATATTTAATGTGTAATTACTATAAGTGTTACCTTAAATCATGACGATTCGTAAAGAAATTTAAATAAAACATTAATTAATATTCTTTTTTTTTTTTACATATATGGCTTTTGAACCTTATTAATTTTTATCAACTTAAAAACTTAATAAAAAAATAAAGCTTTATAACGATGATGATTTGTGTTTTGCTGTATAGCTAGCCACTTCGATGTCAGAAGCATCGAGTCATTGTGTGGGGTTTTTTTTTTTTTTTGGCCTACCATTGCGTAGCTACATCAACGTTGGACAAATATTTAGATGTACAACGAGATCTTGTAATCATTAAAGGAGCAGCCATTCACAGCACACTTTCAATATTGGGTTAAAGTGCAATCACCCGTGCTGGTCAAAAAAAAAAAAGGGTGCAATCACCCGTCAACGTTTCTGAATTGTCTGCGATTGCTCACCAAATATATATTTGGGTTCAATTTTTGCCCGCTGTATTTTTAAGGGAAAAAAGCAGTAAAATACCCTCAAAATTACTAAATGACAAATTAGGATAGGTAAATTTCAAAATCCCAATTCAGGCCCCAGGTACCATTTTGGAATTTTCAAATTTTGTAAAATAACAATACTGTCCTTATTGTCGGTGACTACTTCCATATAGCTATTAACTACTTTATTTTAACTATTGACTACTTTTGTTTTCAAAGTTCCAGTGACTACTTTTATATAGCTATTGACTACATAAGAGTAGTAAATTGCATTATTAGAGTAGTCAGTAGTTTAACAAGAGCAGTCATCAGAGTTTAAAAGTAAATGTAGTCAGTAGCTAAAAAAGAGTTGTCAATACATAAGAAATAGTAGTCACCGGAGCTCTGATGACCGGTCACCGGAGTTCCGATAACATGTCATCAGAGTTTAAAAATAAATGTAGTCAATAGCTAAAAAAGAGTAGTCAAAATATAAGAAAAAGTAGTCACCGAAGCTCTGGCGATATATCACCTGAGCGCCGATGACCGGTTGCCGGAGCCCGGGTGGTTGGTCACCGGCAGGGTCGCCGGCGTCGGAGCTCCGGCGGCCGGAATTGTTGAGGTGGCAGTATTTAAAAAAAAAGTAAAAAAAAATAGTAAAGGGCATTTATGTAATTTTACAAGATTTAAAAATTCTAAAAAAGTACCCGGGGTTTGAATTGGGATTTTGAAATTCAGATAACCTCATTTGTCATTTAGTAATTTTGAGGGTATTTTAGTGTCTTTTTCTCTATTTTTAAGCTGTGCAATGTTTGCCCTTGCTGACGGTTGGGCTGCATGCGTTGACCGTTAATGAGTAACTTTTGACCATGTTTTTGTTGTGTTGGAGGGCCACCAGTATTAAGAAAGTGCCAAGCAAGGGCCAAGTGGAAGAAGAAGAAAAAATTTGCCATGGGCATTTCAAAGTCTGAGCACCCATCGGTAGCGCGAAGATTGATGAGTAAACAAAGATAAGAGGTGAAATTACGAAACTAGAAACGAGTAGTTGTTGATGGCATCAGACCATTGCTAGCACCATCGATGGTGTCACACTGTCACATTCGTGCCGAACACAATTGCATCTCTTGCTCCTACTCCTTATACCTCGGCCAAGTCTCCCAAATCGATCTCCATCTTCTTCCTTTTGAAAACTGCAAATTCCAGGAAAAAAAAACACTCAAATAATGGGTTGCGTGAAAGGAAAAGGAGGCAATTGACGACGAGAAGTGGGAGGTTGAGTGAGGGCAACCGGGTGGAGGATGAAGAAACCATGGTCAAGGAAGGAGATCTGCGATGATGACACCATCTGATTCCCTGAACCTCCTCCTATTGCATGACGATCAAAAGGAGACCTCTGCCTATAACAACGACAACGATCTGCGAGGTGGAGCTCAAATGGAGGAAGCATCAAATCCTCGCCATTGATGTCGCTAATGGAGCTCAACTGTTCGCCAATCTAGAGCTTCGCAGGTGGAGAGTAGATCTAGAACTTCCATTGAACTTGGACAAGGCATGATTTGGAGCCATTGGACCTAGTTGCCGCCATCACTTTGCTCAACCCTGATCTGCGATGGATGAAAGATGGAAGGAAGACGCTTGTCAGTTGGTTTGCCATGCGGGGAGTAATTTAATTAAGGGAAAAAATGAGGTTGCAAAAAAATTGTGATGGGGATGCCATCTGGCATTAATGTGTGGGACCCTTATGATGATTTTAACCGGCTCGGAACCTCTCCTCTTCTAACAGTCAAAAAACGAAAAGAAGGGAAGAGGATAGGAAGAGAAGAGAAAAAGTTCCGAACTGGATTTTAACACCGTTGAGCATTTCTATCCATCAGGATTCAAATCGCACCAAAATAAAATACCACAAGACAAAAATTGCGCCTAAAAATACATTTGGTAAGCAATGGCAGCAATTCGGAAACGTTGGGGTGGATTGCACTCAAACCCTTCAATATTTTCAGTTAAAAAATTGTGATAGATTTGAGAGCAAATTATATTAGTTTTAACCGATTAAATTCCTGTTCACATTTTTAAAAAATATATATGTTGAGTTTGATTTATACAATACATATTTATATTTAAGGAATTTAAATGAAATATTTCACAAAATTAAGTTTCATTATTTAAGATATTTTTTTAAGTCTCTTCAAATTTAATAGTATGCTTTAAGAATGCATCTCGTCTAACTCATATTTTGTCAATGAAATTTTTCCCAAAAAAATATTTAAGAATCACAATTAAAATAATAATAATAGGATTAATACTACATTTAGTTTCTAAAATTTAGTCTAATTTTAGTTTTAGTCACTAAAATTTGAAACAAGTGGCTTTGACTCCTAAAAAAAAAAACTCAAAAAATACTATTTCCGAGATGAAAAATTTTTAGACAAACCACACACTACCAAAAAAATTATTGTCGCCATTGAAAGTTTTTAGTGTCGTCAAAAACTCATCGTTCAGTTGTTACTGTAGTGACTGTTGTTGATACTTTTCAACAGCAATAAAGTGAGTCACTGGTGAACAAGTTGCCGCTAAAAGTCATTTTCAGTGGCGACAATAAAGTTGTCACTGAAAGTATCACCAGACAAAAATAAGACCATTGACGAATGTCACCAAATCATCGCTGGTCAGTCACTAGGTGTCGCCATGTCACTTACCACCTCATCTGCGCCATGTGACACCACCTCACCACATCATGCCACCCACCATATATATTATCACCTTAAATATGTCCTTTCATGATTCGAATTTTTTACCTCCTGTTTTTGTATCCCTTCTTCTTGCCATTGACTTAGAATAAATCCGGTAATAATTATTACAAAATCAAATATATATAATAGTAATAAAAAATCAAAATAGGCTTTCAGCAGCAACAAAAAAAAAAACCACTGAAAGTCTCCTTTGGCAATGACAAATAGACACCCTTGAAGGCTATTATATTAAATGCTATAAGATACTATTACTATTACCAAATATTTCATTTAATTTTTTTAATTTATTAAAATATTTATTTATAATATCCATTTAGCATAATAAAAAGTTAATTATAAATTTTACCATGATTATTTAACTCTCTTCCTCCCTCTTTCACACACACATAATTATAATATATCTCTTATACGCATACTCATCCCTTCCTTCTTCCCTCTTTCTTGCTCTCTCACACACACACACCCTACATTATCTCACTAACCCTCTCTTTCTCTCTCTCTCTAACATAATGATTTGTGAAAATACTTTATTTTGCCATAAAAAATCATATTAATGAATAAAATTATTGTATAAATATGATATTTTTTAAAAAAATTTAAAATAAAAATTTAAAATATTTAGCGGCCACAAATGAAAGTCACAGCTAAAAGCTATTTTCAACAGTGACGTGATGAGTTGCCATTGAAAGTTACTTTCAAGGGTAATATTATGTTGCCGTTACTAAGTGACTTTCAATGGCAACATTTTGAATCGCCAATGAAATTTTCTTTTTTGTAATAACAATAAAGTCAAGTTTCAAAAAACAAAATCATTAGTTTCAAATTTCAAGAATAAAAAAAATAAAGGTCAAATTTCAAGAACTAAAAATAGCATTAATTCCATAAAAAAATTTTAAAAAGATAAGAGATTATTTGTAAACTCAATGGTATTTTTGAAATAAAGATTGATATATAATGTTGACAAACTTATATATATAAATATAAAGAAAAGGTAAGAGTAAAATGTACTTGAAAGTAGTTTTACGAAAAGTATTTTTGTGAAAGAAGTAAAAGACGCAAAGAGCATAAAAGATCCTACAGCAGATACTTTAAATAACTTGTGCACCGAAAACTACGGGTCTGTTTGGTTGGGCTTCTGAGGGGCTTATAAGTAGCTTAAAGTCAGCATAAGCCCGATTGGAATTCAGATGCTGTTTGGATGGGCTTGGAAAAAAAGTGGCTTATGAATTTTAAGCTCCTCAACGCACGTTCTGGCCCAAGCCAATTTTTATGGCTTATTGAATCATAAGCTCTTATTTTTTACCGTTGGATCCTATCAGCCGGTCCTCAATTTTTTTTCCTCAAGTCTTCGGTCTTTCTTTCGCGTCTTCGGTCTCCTGGAGCCTTCGTTCTTTCTTTTCTTCTTTCCCATCTGCTCTCCCTTCTACCCGACCGGCGACCCTCATCCTGCCTCCTCCGTCGCCTTGTCGTCCGACCACCGAGAGTTGCCGTGAGCTGTGCCGCGTCTCCGCCGTGAGGTCCTCGTGTTGGGTGTGGCTTCGAGTGACCGAAAGCCTGGTCCTTCACGCGAGCTGCCTCCCCTCATCGTCCGTCCCCAGAACCACCGAGAGTTGCCGTGAGCTGCGTCGCGTCTCCGCCGTGAGGTCCTCGTGTTGGGTGTGGCTTCGAGTGACCAAAAGGCTGGTCCTTCACGCGAGCTGCCTCCCCTCATCCTCCGTCCCCAGAACCACCGACACTTGCCGTGAGCTCCGTCGCCGCCGTCAGCTGGTCCATCTCAGGTGTGCGTCGAAGATCTGAGCCTGATCTACCTCTGCCAAACTTCGATTGATCTGCTCTGAGCCAGGTTGACCGATTCGTGTTGTATTGCTTTTCGGTGAATGTAGGATACGGTATTAATCAAAGCATGTGGAGGGTGTGTGTTTGTTGATCTGGTGTGAGCTAATAGATTGACTGATCGAACCACCGTGCTGTGTTATTTTTTTCTTCTTGGCCTAGTTTTGTGGTGTGTTTCGGTGATGAATAATTTTTTGTGATGAATGCTTGACATTTGTTGATTTTTAGATCTGAGTTTTGGGCTAAATCTGGCACAGATGTAATTGCTACCTGCAAATGAGTGCTGTAGGCGACGGGAAGAATGAGCCAAAATACATTCCATATCAATTAATGTTGTCAAATGATCCGGTTCTTATTAGTTTATGATAAGTTTTCTTCTAATTTACACATCAATAAAACATTTTTAACCAATTTAAGTAATTTGACCTAAGTATTCTTTTTTTTTTTTTGCCTTCAATTATTACCTATCATATTCTTATCAATTAGATTATTAAGGGTGAAGGATATTTTAGGGAAAAATTATTGATTACTCTTATACGTTTATAAGGAGAATATAAGGATTATATGCAATGATTATATGGGAAATATTACTTGGTTGATGCGGGATATCCAACACCAAATGGATATCTAGGTCCATACAGATCTGAGCGCTACCACCTTCCGGACTTCCGACGACAAGTAGGATTTCGAAATATCAATGAAGCCTTCAATTACTATCATTCCAGTTTAAGGTGCACAATAGAAAGAACTTTTGGTGTTTGGAAGAATAGATTTCACATCTTACGAAACATGCGTAGTTACGACTTCCAAACACAAGTATACTTAGTTTGTGCAACAATGGCCATTCATAACCTTATAAGGAGGCATTCAAGCTCCGACTCCCTTTTTGAACAAGCTGAAAATGATAATATAGTGGCCGAACATGATCAGGCTGAAGCTAGTCAACCATCGCCTTCAAACGTTACATCACAGTCTTCATCGCATATGAATCGTGTTCGTGATGCAATCAGAGACCAAATCGTTCATAGTTTATCAAATAATTAATTATGTAATATTATTTTATTTTATTTTGTCAATTGGAGTTCAAAACTTTGTTATCCATTTAAATTATGTTTAGTTGACTTCTTCGTATTAAATTAATTTAAATTTATTGTATTATGTTTTTTTTTTATCATGTTGCACTTTGTTTCTTAAATATTTTTTATGATTTCTCTACAGTTCGTAATTCTAATTCACTAAATAAATTTTACTTCATCATTATATTATCTCTATTCAATTTTTTCCTTCTTTCACTTTATATTTAAAATAATTTTTTAGATTACTCTAAATTTTAAAATTTAATTCACTTATTCGTATTAAATTATTTTAATTCCATTGTATTAGTGAAATTATTTTTTTCCTATTTTTTACTATTTATTAAAACTCATACCTATTTTAGTCATTTTACAACCAAACTTACTTTTACTCAACCATAATCCAAACAGCTTTTTATCCATTTCACTTTTGCAAACGGGCTTTTCTGAACTCCAATCCAAACACAATTCAGCTTATTCAATTTAGCTTATATCCCATTTCACTTATCCATAAGCTGCTTTTCCAATAAGCAGCTTTTCTAATCGCTCATCCAAACGGGCCCTACATAAGATAACAAAACGAGTTTTCTTCCGCGCAATGAGGGGCATCACTGCCTGCCTGCACCCTCACTATTACTCACAGTCCTCCCTCCAATCACCAACTTCCATGTGTCATCCAATCATTTATCTCTCTGCCTGCTATCTTCATCTTCTCTGTCTAACCCCCCTCCCTCTGTATCCGTAATTCTCTTCTTTTCTTCTTCGCCATCATTGCTCACGTATATGAAAGCTTTGAAACTGTACCAACTAGATACTCAAGGATTATCCAAAACTCAGCTTTGGGGACAGTAACATTAACAATGACTCCAAATAACCTTTTTTTATTGATTAATAAGGTTGATGTTTATTTTTCTTATTTATATGATTTAAATTGAATATCTCATAATGGGCATCTTGTATTTAATAGACTTAAGTACTAATAATTATTTATCTTTATTTTTAATTAATTTTTTAATACTATTATCTGATATTTGGTGTTTTTCATTGATTTTTATCAGATATCTGAGTAACCAACTAATCTATTCATGATTCGTGGCTACCTCTGAGATAAGTGGCTATTCTGAGACTTGAAACCCACATAAATCTAATAAGACTTCATGCGGTTAGACTAACTTTGTATTGTTTTTTTATTTTTAATTATACGTAGGAGAGGTATTAGGTAAAAAGAAGATACACACAAAGAAAGCTGACAAGAGGATGGTGGTGGGAACAAGGAAGAGATCACATGGTTCCAAAATGTTATTTCGTTTAGAGCGGAAAATAAAAGCAGGACTGTTAGGTTTGTTTTTCAGTACATAGAGATAACAACCTCAACGAGAAGAAGTGACATATAATACGTACGTCCTGCTTATAATAAGGGAAAAAAAAGGGAAAATTATGCACAGGTCCCACAGAAGAGAGTTTATTCATCTAAGGTCCCATAAAATGTCAAAATTACTAACAGGTCCCAAGAGACCTTAGAGTAATATATTCTACTTGTAAAATGACATTACTGCCCTTCACATTCCAAATTCACATTTGCTCTGTCATTGCGATTTACAGCCTCAGCAGCGACTATTGACAACCCAATGAGAAGGTGTTAACAACCTAAGCAGTACCTGTTAACAACTTACTTTATAGTATAACCTCCACATAAGAGTAAATTATAACCAAATAGCATAATACAACAACTTTAACACTAAAATGGGAAGCTTTTTGATATCATTAAGAATTTTAACTAAACCCAATAGGATTATAGCAAAATTTTAATGCAAAGATCCATTGACAACCTCAACGGTAAGTATTAATAACATAAGGAGAACTGTTAACAACCTTAGTAATGTCTGTTAACAACTGACTTTATCGGATAATATAACCTCTAACTATAACTAACTAAATTATAACTAAATAGTGTTAAAGTTAATCTTATATAGTTGTTAGAGATTATATTATCCTATAAAGTCAGTTGTTAACAGACACTACCTAGATTGTCAACAGCTCTCTTTGGGTTATTAATACTCACCGTTGAGGTTATTAATGGATATCCGCATTAAAATTTTGCCATAATCCTATTTGGTTTAGTTAAAATTCTTAATGATATCAAAAAGCTTCCCATTTTAGTGTTAAAGTTGTTGGATTATGCTATTTGGTTATAATTTACTCTTATGTGGAGGTTATATGATTCTATAAAGTAAGTTGTTAACGAGTACTGTTTAGGTTGTTAACACCTTCTCATTGGGTTGTTAATAGTCGCTGCTGAGGTTGTAAATCGCAATGACAGAGCAAATGTGAATTTAAAATGTGAGGGGAAGTAATGTCATTTTACAAATAGAATATATATTACTCTGAGGTCCCTTGGGACCTGTCAGTAATTTTGACATTTCGTGGGACCTTAAATGAATAAAATATCTTATGTGGGACCTGTACATAATTTTCTCAAAAAAAAATTCTTAAGGTGTGTTTGGTACAAGGGATTTGGAGGGGAGGGGAGGAAAGAAAAAGGATTTTGATCATTTCTTCTTATTTGGCAATACACAAATTTTAGGAGGGGAGGAAAAAAATTTTAAAACTTTCCTCCCCTCCCCTCCTCAACCTCCCCTCCAAAATTGAGAGGATTTAGAGGGAAAGGATAATATTTTGTCATGTTGTGACCATTATATCCATATTTTGTCATGTGATAACCATTATGCCCATATCTTAAATAAAATAAAGGTAAAATTGTCCATGTCAAAATATTTTTCCCTCCCCTCTCTTCATGAATCAAACAAGGTAATATTAAAACTCCTTCCCTCCCCTCCCTTTTATAAATCCAAATAAGATAATATTAAAATCCTTCCACTCTCCTCTCCTCCCCTTCCTTCCATTAAAATCTCCCCCATCTCCTTCCTCTCATTGAGCCAAACAGACCCTTAATCTTATTTATACACCACTTCATTGAATTTTTAGTATAAATATATTATATTATTTTTTTATTTATTATGGTGTAGATAGTTTTTTTTAAATGTGTGTGTATATATATATATTAAAGAGGGATAAAACTAAAAAATTGTTATATTGTTGAACAATAAATAGGCTACAAATTTTTCTGCCAACTACTTAAAAAATGCTAACTGTATTGGGCTTCCAATATCTCAGCATAGGGATAGGAAAGATGGAGAAGGAATGGTGGCAATGAAAGTTGTTATTATCTCATGCTAATAGTAATAGCAAGCACACTTATATGTACTGCGCAATTATGAAGAGGTGGACCGCTATGTAAACAAGTATATGGAGAAGTTTAGAAGGGATAATCCTAATAGAATAAAAAGTTTGCATGCGAACACATGCAATAAACATTTTACAGCATGGTTGAAAGAGCACATGCGTAGCAAGTATAATAAAAAACATATCTAATTTCTGCTAAATCAAAGTTATTGACAAATAGTTTGTGCAAATAGGTGCTTTATCACACAAGCAATATTATCTATGGGTTCATCTTCTAAAACAAATAGCGGGATAATTAGAGCAAAATGCAAAATTATGTTGTAACTCTTATTGTTCAACATGCATATATCAAATGCCAATGATAAAAATCCTATCTATGTAAATATACCATATTTTTGGGTGATTGAGCACACTTGGAAGTTGGATTATATCAGATTTTGGGTTCCCATATTTGGATGCAAGTGGGTTGAAAATAACAATGCCTTCACAAGTGATGACCTAAGGTATATAAAAGAGCCTTTCATTTTAGCTTCTTAAGCTAGAGAAGTTTTCTAAGTTCCATATCTTGCTAATAATAGATGGTCTATTATTTTGTTGAGAAATAAAGTAAATGATGATGACGGCATGGGATATGGAAACACTGGAGTTAAGGATGATCCATTTCATGAAATATGCTTTGAAACAGATTTCGATGAAGATGATGTTTTGTATGTCAGGAACGATCAATAAAGAAATATGAATCTCAGAGAGGGAAAAACTTCACAATGAGAAGAAAAAATTAATTCAAGTTAAGAAGACATTAAAAAAAATCAAGACTAATAGGAAAAAGAAAAACAGACAATACTACTTGATTGTGAATATAACAACATTATTACTCCTTCTTGTCCTATTTCAAAGCTTCAAATTTGGTGAGGGATTTATTTATTTTATAAACTTCAGTTTGAATTTGTCTTAATATTTAATATATTTTTTAATTTTGCTCTTAATTATTTATTATATATCATTTTCCATACTTTCTTGTCATATTTTTCCGCACATTCTCTTTCAATTTTTCTTCATTTATTATAAGGACATATTTGGAGGGGAGAAAGCATATTTCTAAACTATTTATTACTTTTAACTAACTTTAACTCATTTTTCATCATCTACAAATTAGTTATTTAAAGCTTATAATAAGAACTGGACGGAGTATTATGTATTTGTATATTTGTTTAATCACTTAACTTTTATTATGTGTAATTTGCTAGTTGTTATTCTTTTGATTCTTGATTTTGCTTTGCTGTATATGCTAGTTCTGTGATTGCAATGCGAGGGGATTGCTTATCCAAAAGCAGTCCCCCTATTTTGAAAAACAGAATGGCTGTCTCACGTGACGACTATTTGTTATAACTTTCATGTGTTATAACCATATATATGAAAATTATAAAAGACAAATCGTCACATAATGATACCCATATGGGTCTTATTGCCTTACTAGAAGACTTAAATAAATGACCATTTGGATATAAATCGGATAAATATGATATATAATAAGTAGTGGTTTCAGACCGTCAAGTACTTGGCTGAGAAAATATATGACGCGTCTATTGGTGACGATTATCAGCCATCATGTATGATTAAAATAACTAACATATAGAATATTTCGTAGTAATGGTAGGCACCAACAAATAGGAAATGAGCGGAGAAAAATAAAAACAATACTCAGTGGGAAAAAAATACACATATCGACTTGTTAGCCTAATAGTTAACACCTACCTAGCAACTATACATCAAAGTTCCTATCACTCATTACAATTGCCAATGACACGGCTGCCCATAACCAAATCAAACTTACAAGTTCATCTGGGGAAAAGAACAAGGGTACCACAGTAATTCTATCCATGCATATCTCTCTAATTCTTATAAACACAAGTAGCTTTTGTACTTTCAACGAAAAGCCTCATGCAGAAAATCAAGAGGCCTGATCATGAACTTAAGACAGAGGTCGAAAGAAGATTGGGGCACCATGTTGAGGATATAGAAGCATCTGAACCATTGGTGCGTGTTGATACCTTGGGGACAAAGTGAAACTAAAACGCTGTAGTATTATCGCGAGGGCTAGCTTGGTCTGTAAAACGGCGAGGTTTTGACCTATACACGTACGCACACCAAGGCCAAATGGAATGAATGCCACTGGATGATTTGCGGCATGTGCAAGTCCTTCCGCGAAACGACCAGGATTGAATTCGTTCGCATCATTGCCCCATATGCTGCGATCATGATGAACGGCCATGATTGGAATCAAGAGCTCGCGTCCCGCTAGGAATCCTGTAGCCTCCTAAATCTACATCTGTTTTTGCACGTCGAATTGTTGCAATTGTTGGGGGATATAGCCTTAGAGATTCATTCACTATCATGCTCAACTACACACCATTAAATCTCCCAAAAAATTAGATCGAAGTCTATATTCAAAGAAAAACATAGATATAAAGCACAATCATTTTTCCAAAAGAATTATAATTTTGATTCACCACACTAAAAAGATATTAATTTTATTTTTTATGCTTTTCTCTTATGAGTCAAATTTTTTAATTAAAATATTACACACTATTTCAAATAAAAACTGCGTATTTTTCCAATTTTGTAAAAATTAAAAAAAATTTATTGAGATATAACACTGCAAAAAGGAAATGAAAGATATAAGTATATAGTTTAATGGGAAGATGTTAAAGGAAGAATTGAGGGATATAGGCTATATGTGGATATTGGAGTGGTGATAATAATCAAGAGAAGGGGCTCCGAGAAGAAAGAAAGGAGAGGTATATATACCTTGTGGAGCTTGGAGATGTCATCTTTGGATGGGAGGTCACGTGATCCGCAGAGGGAGAGGAGCTGGTCGCGTGCCTGGATCTGCCACTGGGGATGCATTGCGAGCAGAATGGTGGTCCAGGTAAGGAGGTTAGAGGTGGTGTGTTTGCCAGCGAAGAAAAAGCTCTTACACTCTCCAACTACGTCCTCCACCGTCACATTCTTAGTCGACTTTGCCGCCTTTATCATCAGTCCTAATAAATCCTTCACCCCTTCTCCTTCTTCCTCCTCCTTCTGCCCCCTCCTCCTCTCTATCACCCTCACCAGAGATCTCTTTATTCTCTTGTCCAGCTTCCACGAATCTATATTGCTCTTCGTTGGAAAGAATCTGCCATCAAACCAACTAATTAACATCCACATTATTACACACTCACACACACACATATATATTTGTATGATTAATGAGTCGTACCTGTAACCAGGGATCAACACTTTCTGGAAGGCATCGGCAGCTAAGAGCATTTGCTGAGCTTGAAGTTTGAAAATGGCTTTTCCGTCTTCATAGCTTCTTCCGAATGCCATCCTCGTGATCACATCTTCTGTCAGATTCTGAAACCACTCCACCACCTCGATTTCCACCTCACCTTCCTTCTCCGCCATTGCCCACCACTTGTCCAACATCCCTACCGTGCTTGTCTCCATCACCGGAATCAGCATCTGTGTATGGTTCAAATTAAAGCACATTTCAGTTCCATTTGTGTGTGCGCATGTACAAGATAACTAAGAATAGTCATAATCTATAGCGTTAATTAATTAAATTACTTTAAGATTTTCCATGTGGAACGTGGGGCCGATGATTTTCCGATGGTGAGCCCATTTTTGGCCCTTGAGGCTGAGGAGGCCGTCACCTTCGAACTGTCTCACTAATGGAGGCGCTTCATTTTTCTCATAGGATTCTGACTTGGAGCTGAAGATTTCCCTTATGAGGTCTGGATCGGATACTATGAGGCGAACCTTAGGTCCGAACCATATCAAGAATGTTGCACCTTTTTCAACATTTAATCCCAACACCAAACAGATTAATTACTACGGATCGTTATATAGTAACTCATAATCAACTCCCGATTTAAAATGAACATATATATGAGTAATCAACATATATATATAATGCTAGAAAAATCTGGCTTTTTAGGAAATACTAGTATAGCCCACCATTAGCATCATCAGAGCAAACAGAAGGAAACATAGTGCGTAGACCCTACATCACAGAGACACCAAACTGCATTGTGAAAACTCAATGCCGTCCTCACATAAACCAGAACAGAGAAAGGACACAGAAAGTAGACAAATTATTGCTGTATGAATAAGAGCAAATATTCCTTATTATTAATATTATTATTACTACTGAGATGGTTATATAGAGCAGGCAAATGATGAATTATTAATTATTGATGAGTCTAAACTAAGGGGGTTGGAAACAAGAGGAGATTGATTTGATTGGATGGAATGGGAGAACTTTGATACCCAAATGGAGGAGAGAATGTGGAATTGTGCAAAAAGAAGATGATACCATAGATTTTCTTCCAGTGGTGGTAGAAGGAGAGAACGCGAGGGAGAATGTTGTGAGAGAAAGGTGTGATGGGTTGGGAGGAAGCTTGGAGCACCATGGCAACGAGTTCTCGCCTTCTCGGACGTTGCCAATGAAGAAGTGATAAGGAGGGCCTCTGATTCCTTGCTTGGAGAAATGGAGTTGGATTTTTCTGGGTTGCCACCAAAGAACAAGACCAAGCTTAAGAACAAGAACTAGGGATGTGAAACAGAGAGACACAAGCTTAAACCAGGACAAGACCTCCTCCTCCATGTTTTATTTGAAGTGAATCTCTGTGTTATGGAGAAGCTAGATCGTATTTCTGCTTTTGCTTATATTAGTGCCTTTGAGCGTTTTAATAGAGTACAAGGAGGAAGGGAGAGAGAGGGAAAATAAAAAACAAAGGAGGGCAATCAGCGGAGGGGTAGGGTGTTCCCAGAAAGAGAGGAGAGGTGAGGGAGTGGATTTGGAATGTTGCTCTTAAATTGGAGCACATGGAAACAAAATGAGTGTAGATTGTGGGGATATATGCGCCACTTCCCCCAACACTCTTCTCTTCCCTATGTCCTAATGCTCCCAACACATCTAGGCCCCTCTTGGGGCCCACGTTATTTAAACCACTCTCCTCTTTATGAAATAATAATAATAATAAAAATAATATACCACAGAGTAGTTGAATATTATCGATAAAAGTTTTCATTATTATGGAAGAATGTGTAAATGAAAAGTAGAAGAACAATACTTTTTGAGTTTTTTTCCTCATGAAAAATGTACAAGAGAAAAATGACAGTAGAATATGCAATCACATAAAAGAAGCACCACATGGAATTTTTCGAAAATGACCAATATTATCTAACCAAGAGAGCCTGCAGGTGACCAGGTACCTTTGCTTTCAATTATAATTTCCTACATTTCTTCTCTCTTCTTATTACTTTTTTTCCCCACCCTTCCTCTTCTGGTTTCTACCGTCATTTTTCGTTTTTCTAAACATTTAAAACTCATACAATCAAAACCTGTGCTTCTGATTATGCTTCTGCATACTCATTATTTTTGCGGTTGAAACATCACGCGCACACACACACACACATAGTTGCACAATGTCTCGCGTGACACCTGAAGGAGGAATCTTACACTCTTTGCTTTAATGATTTATCATCAGAAAGAGCTTTCTCGCAGTCAGTTTCTTCCTTTGCATCTTTTTTTCCTAATATTTTCTCTGATGACATGGGATCATTTTTCTTCAGCAACCTTGTTAAACGATTACTTGCGACGCGCGCGCGCGCGCGCACATCAAATTTGAAGTTTAAACTTAGAAACTAATATTAATTGTCATAGATTTCCTCATCCACAACTTAGTATCCTATTATAACAAGGGAAAATGTAATTAAAAGAATTCGAGAATATGAGAAGTTGATTCAGAATAACTAAGGTTTAGAGAAAAAGCTTGTTACATTATAATATACATATGCGCATGTGCCATTGACATTAATCATTATAATATGTGACTGAAGTGAATGATGAAAAGATTAGTTGTAAAATCAAATATATATTAGAATTTGATGCAATAATAGGTTTCTTCCCATGCAATCAGAATGTTATAAAATAAAATTGAGGATGTCATCAATAACTGAATTATCAAATAATTGGTCCCTTTTCTTTTCTCTTCTCTCTTCAATTAATTAGAACTTTATTATGAAGTTGAAAAGTTTGAATCAGTTGATGTAGCTAGCTCTAAGATACTTGTGGGCATCTAAAGAACAAATAAGGACAATGAAATGATTGATAACACTGAGAAACATGCACCAGTCATGGATTTAAAAGAAAAATAAGTAAATAAGAAACAAAACAAAAGAGTATTAGGGGAAACAAATAATTGATTTCAATGATAGACTTGAACCAAACTCCAAGAATATAATTCATAATTATTGTCTCCAAGCATATATTTGATATACATCACTTCTACAACTTTATCTTCTAGCTATGGTGGAGTATAGTAATTAAATTAAACAAAAAAAAATAGACATTCTCGTAAGTTGGCCGGTAAAGATATTTAGAGAAGCTATAATTAATCTAATTAAGAGCTACTATCTCTTGTCCTAATTATAAAATTTCATTTTTAGTAGTATATAAAAAATAAAAGATATGCATGTTATTGCTAGCAAATCTTTACCCTCCATATCTCAAATTTGTCCCACTTTATATGATTACTTCATCGTTTTATTTGAACAAGTGCTTTACTAAATCCACGCATTAGTTTTTTTATTTGCAAAGAGGTATCCATACTTGTCCTTCCATATTTTGGTAATGCATACAAATATACATAGATAAATACATATAACTGATAGACAATTCTTTACTTTCTAGTTTAAACTTTTGAAGAAGAAAATAATATCATATATAAACACTTTATTTTTTTGGCCAGACATATATATACACTTTAAACCTAATAATATAATATGTTAAAGTTATTCATAGTTACTCAGCAACCTTCGCTTTTTCACCTTCATATAACATGGAAGATCAGGGGATTAATTGAAAGGACACACGAATTTTACAATTAAGTATACACACAAATTTTAACAACTAATAGTAATAAACTAAACTGTATCAGTATGAAAATGTACATATCTTAATTTACATTATATATAACTTAAATAAAATTGCAGGTATTTATAGGTGAATTTATAAATGTACATATGCATTTTAATAACTAATAATAACAAAATATAACAGGTGTGGTTGGAGAAATTGACCTAATAGATATACGTAATTTGATTTAAATTTTATACTAATTGAAAAGAGTTCATATAGAAAAATAAGAAAGCAAATATCGTACTAGTAAAGAGAAAAATAAATATGTTTCTTAAGACCTGAAGTGTCATCTACCATTAATATTAATATAGATTAACTAGAGTAGCCATCCTTAAAGTTAAAGAAACATGGTTTTGATTTTAACATCAATTTAAATTTTATCTTTAAAATTACAGAATATAGAATAATATTTAATTGTGAATCTAAAAAATAATAATTTATTTTTAAATCAAGCATTCTCTATTACTGAACATAGAATTTGTTCCAGCTATGAAAACAGTTAGACTATTGACGTGATTATTATTTTCCTGATTTTAATTAAGTTGTTTGATTGAGTGGCTCAATAGGAAAAAAGCCCAAGATTCAGTTTCGCTGTCAATCAAGAATAAAAAAAAAATACTCCTCTGATGTTAAATATAATATTTATTTTATAGTATAATTTATATTATAAAATAAGTCTTATATTTAGAATGGAAAGAGTAATACAGAAATGTATATTCTCCAAATCAGATTTTTACCAATATGCTACCTCCGGTCTTTAATATAAGATTAGTTAACTAATTTTAGTAAATTAAGAAAACTTTTAAATTAAGTATTTGTAATAAATAAGTGTTGCATTTTTTAAAATATTCTTATCAATTATGTGTATTAGTTAGAACTAATATTTCATAAAACATTTAGCATATACAATTATTACAAAGATTATCTTAAAAAAATAGATAAATATGATAGATAAAGTAAATCAAGATTTTATAAAAAATAAAAACATTAATTAATATTCTTGTTATATAAAAAAATAAAGTTTATAACGATGATGACTTGTGTTTTGTCGCATAGCTAGCCACTTTGATGTCAGAAGCATCAAGTCATTGTGTAGTTACATCAACGTTGGACAAATTTTTAGATCTGCAACGAGATCTTGTAATTATTGAAAGAGCTGCCACGCACAGCATACTTTCAATAATTTCAGATAAAAGAATTAGGATAAATTTGAGAATAAATTATATTATCTCCTATTCTAATTAAAAAATTTTATTTATAGTTTATAAATAAGATTTTATAATTAAAGCAGGAGGTAATATTAGTTTTACCAAATTAAATTCCTGTTCACATTTTTTAAAACAAATATTTTAAGTTTTATTGATAAAATACATACTTATATTTAAGGAATTTATATGAAATTTTTCACAAAATTAAGTTTCATTGTTTAAGATATTATTTTCTAGTCTCCTCTAGGTTATATTTTGTTAATGAAATTTTTTCCCAAAAAATATTTAAAAAATATAATTAAAAATAAAAATAAAAATAGGATCAATACTATATTTAATCTCTAAAATTTCACTTCATTTTAGTTTTGATCACTAAATTAAATTCAAAATGTGTGGTTTTGGCGCCTAAAAACTTTAAAATTGTTGTTTCAGGGATCAAAAGTCCTTAGACGAACCAAAATCAAGTCAAATTTTAATAACAAAAACTAGCAGTTCTAAACTTCAGAATCAAAATTAAAATAAGATCAAATTTTAAACGTTAAAAATAGCATTAACTTTATAAAATATTTTAAAAAGATATGAAATTATTTGCAAAGTCAAAGGGTATTTTTGGAATAAAGATGGATATAATGCGGACAAGCTTATATAAAATATGTATATATATATACACACATATAAGAAAAAGTAAGACTAAAATGCACTTGAAAGTCGTTTTACGAAAAGATTTGTGTGCAAATGAAATTAATTAAGCCAACATCTATACAGCCTGGAGAAGAAGCAAAAGACGTAAAGAGCTTAAAAGGTTTAACATAAAGGATTCAAAGCAGATATTTTGAATAACTTGTGCACAGAAAAGTACAGAAGATAACAAAATATAACGAGCTTTCTTCCACGCAATGAGGGGCATCACTGCCTGCCTGCCTGCACCCTCACTATTATTCATAGTCCTCCCTCCAGTCACCAACTTCCACGTATCATCCAATCATTTGTCTCTCTTCCCACTATCTTGATCTTCTCTGTCTAATCCTCCTCCCTCGGTCTCAGTACCTCTTTTCTTCTCCGCCATCATTGCTCACATGAAAGCTTCGAAACTGTGCCAACTAGATACACAAGGATTATCCAAAACTCAGCTTCGGGGACATTAACATGAACAATAACTCTAAAGAGCCTTTTTTAAGCTATTGATAAAGTTGATATTTATTTTTCTTATTGATAAGATTTAAATTGAAGATCATCTCACTCAAAAGATATCGGGCATCTTATATTTATTTGATTTAATTATTTAATATTATTATCTAGTATTCAGTGTTTATCTTAGATCCTATTATCAGGCATTTGAGTAACCGACTAATCTACTTTCAGGGTCGTGATTGCTCCTCCCAGAACAAGTGGGGAAGGAAAAGAGGGAAAGGAGAGAAAGAGAAGAGGAAGAGAGAGATTAGAGGAGGAAGAAAACAAGAAAAGAGCAAGAAATCAGGAGAATAAAGAGAGAAGAGAATTTAGAAGAGGGGAAACTCAGTAACATGTTTATTCAAATCATAAGACGTATAAAATAAATAACTTGAAGTGCTATTTATAGGCCTCAAGATAATCTTAAAAATTAATTATAGAAAGTTCTAAAATCTCAAACTTTAATGCAAATAACAATTAAAAAATAACAATCAAATTAAAATTCTCTAAATATCTAAAAATTCTAATTAATATCCCATCAACAAGTGTCTGTTTTGAGACTCAAACTTTACAGAGGATTTATGAGCAGCTTATACTGTCAAACCAACTTTGCGATGGTTTTTTATATTTAATTGCGTGTGAGAGAGAGATTAGGTAAAAGCAAGATGCTGGACTGAGGAAGCTGATAAGAGGATGCTGGGAACAAGGAAGAGATCGCATGGTTACAAAATGCTACTTCATTCAGAGAGAAAGTAAAAGCAGCACTGTCAGGTTTGTTTTTCAGTACACAAAGATAACAACCTCTGCCAGTGGAAGTAACACACACAGATATATATATATATATATATCTATTATATATCGGGACATACAAATTTATATATTTGTACGGCCATTGATAGAGGCAACATTTCAGTACTTTAAATTTAAAATGTGAAGTGCGGATCTTTTTATGTATGTATATGTATAGTTAAGGGTGTTTATAGGGCTCAGTAACCCAATATGTCCGTCCAAACTCGCTAAAAAAAAGTCCTGTTTAGCCCAAAAAATACGGCTTGAAGAAGAAAAGAGTATTTTCGGGTTGGGCTATTCACGGGCAGAGCAGAGCCGGGCCGCAGGCACGCCATGCAACCCTGCCCATCTGACCCTGGCCGAAATATATATAATTATTTATATTATAATATATATTTTTTCAGAATTATATATATATATATAGTGTAATATTAATATGCTATATTTTATTATATTTCAATACTAAAAAAGAACATTACTCCTTATATTATTACACTTTACATTTTTAAAGTTCTAGTTTTTTTTTAAATATACCACCTTTTTTTTAACCTTTTTAAATTATCTTGTTGTGTACTATAATTGTCTTTTAACTTTTAGACGTTGATATTACTTTATATATCATGAAATGATACTAATTATACCAATTTGAATATAATATATAGATATCTATAAATTATATTAAACTATAAGTTATGAATATAATTGAACATGTTAATATAACTTGTATTTTTTTATATGTTTTGTTATTCTCTCAACTTTGTGGAGGTTGATGTCAATCATTTGGATTTTAAGATTTTAATTATAATTTTTTATTGTCTTATTTTTAATAAATTATGGATATTGTTAAATTTTTAAAGCATGGATATCTATTAAGAAATACGACAGTTTTATGACTTAAGTTGTAAATTTAAACAAGAAAAGCTTGTCATGCCCAGCAAGTATTAGCCCAGCCTAAGATAGCTTGAGCTTCTACTGAGCAGGGTTGAGCAGCGAGCTGTATTTTGCAACCAATTTATCTTTTAGACTGGGTATCAGGTAGAGGTCCTGTCCTATCTAACCCTGTACATACACATCTCTATGCATAGTGTATTACAATATGATATTATTACAAGGATATGCATCCCAACTAGCAAAATTAAATGTTATTAAATTTTAGTGTTGTTTCTCCCGCCGCCATATCCCTCGTGAATCGAGGCCCCGTGTTTTCACTTTGTCAATTAAGAAACAGTAATCTATCATGAGATCACTTTTTATTAATTTATTTTTTTCGTTAAAATTTTCTCAGCCTTTCCAAGATTTTCTTGCAACATTAATAATTAACTGTTTTTGTTCATATGCATGTCTACTTTTATACACAAATAGGGCTAAACACATGGTACTGCATTTCATGCCCTGTGTTTTGTCCCTTTTAAACCAATTATGTTCCGTTTCCAACGTCTTGTCTTGTACACACTAATCTGTGTGCGTGAGAGAGACTAAATTATACAAATTTATCATCGATCCAAGGTTCAAAAAATCGGATCGAACATTGAATCAATCGAGACAGTAGTTTAAAGGTTAATGGGTCAAATCGGGGCTAGACCAGAGTCAAATCAGTAGCGATTAAAATAATAGAATTTAATTAAAATGTATAAGATATTTATATTTAAATATGAATGATATGTAATTTTATTTAAAATATACAAACTATATTGTCTATACACATAAATTATTTCTTCTTTTCATTTCCGTTTTTAATTCCCTGCACGTGACCCTCTTTCTTTCTTTGTTTTTTTTTAATTCTCTCTTTCTGTTTTTTTTTGCTTGAGTGTTTAACACGCTAGATAGAGGAGAGGGGCTAATACTGATATGCTTTCCTTCTTGCCTTGCCTTCATTCTTGAACTTCCTATAGCATTTTGTCTTCACTCTTTTTTTTTTTTAATTGTGCCTTGCGCAAGTGATCATTGCTTCTCTGTTCTTCATCACCACGGTCTTGCTTCTTCAACATCAAGTAGCTTCCAAGGTTTCTCTCTTCACAGATCTAGTCAGCTCTTACAGAAGAGGACGATGGCAACGAAGTAAAATGACGGTGATCATCTTTTTTCCTTCTCCCTGCCTCCGTTTCCTTCCTCCTTCAGATTCGACCTTCAACCTTTGACCTCTGTCCTCCTCTTCCCCTTCTCCTTCCTCCTCTCCTTCTCTTCTAAGTAAAAATATAGTAACCCAGTGTGAGTCGCCAAACCATAGGGTTACTTTGGTTTTTACTGGGTCACCTCGGTTTAAGCTGGGTTACACTAAGTTGGTTTTCTCCTGATTTAGAAGGTAAACCAGACTAGATAACTAGCCAGTTCACTTGTTTTTGGTATGATCCAGCCGGTCCGGTCCCTTTTTTTGAATATTGCATAGATCTTGATTTAATTTCATAAGCTTTAATTGGGTTACTATAATTTAAGACCATTTTGATTTTTGTCTCTTAAGTTTCAAATCCTTAGTTTTACTTCATGAACTTTAATTTGTCTTAAAATGTTAGTATCTAAATATGTAATGTGTTAAAATCTATTAAGTGTCATAAATTAAATAGCATTAAAATAATGATATGAACTCACTAGATGACATCTAAATAGATTTTGCGTGAATAGGAGGAAAAAGATTAGTTCCTAAAAACACAACAAGAAAACAATTATATAGAGGAAAATGAGTTTATAAAACGTAGTATGGTAAACAACTCCACAAATAGCCAAAAAAAAAAGGAGCTAAATAGTTGTGTTTTTAGTATCTATTCTTTTTTCCCCCCTATTATCTGCATTTAAAGTGGATAAAATTCCAGAGACTAAAACCAAATGTTTGAAATTTAAGGAACCAAAACTCAAATAGGCCAGATTTTGGGGACCACAAATTATATTAATATTAATATAGCTTTAATTTTTGGTATAATACAGGATAAAAGCCCATCAAACTATTTATTCCTCAAAATTGCTCTTAGATGAGAAACCCCCCAATGTATGTATCATTGTATATGTGATCTACATCCTCAAGTGGTTCAAAAACTTCCTTAAAAAAAGATAACGTAATATACTATAATTCGCCACCTAGTCTGCTACTGTATTCCCTTCTTTATAAACACCAATCCTCTTGGTAATTATAGGAATCAGTCTCAACTTCCTCACCCCCATATTCTACACCAACTTGATACCCCAATACACCCCCCATAATTCTGCAGTAAAAGTTGAACACTGCCCTAATTTCTTCACACAACCCTCCAACCACTGGCCTAGAATCCCTCAACACGCCATCTCATCCTTCCATGCCATCATTTTTAACTAACACACATCGAAATTCAACTTCATCCACCCCTCACAAGCACCATCTGCTTTACCTCAAACTTATTAGATAACTAATTCGGTTCCCAGACATACTTGAATATTAGATGCTCAGGTTTCTCGGCAAGCATATACATACACTTCCCCAAACAACACCTTATTTCTACAATGCCAGAGCCGCCGATACACGACCCAAAAAATCACATCCCACCCATTATTTTTATCCAAATTCTGTAAGAACCACTCCATCCTCATCAAGCGAAAGAAAATTCCCACGGTTACTTCTTCACTCCTTCGCAAAGCAACCCACACCTTTCTAGCCTCCACACAGTCCCTTAGCATATGCAGGACATTCTTACTATCAACGCATTATTCATATCCCTCAAATCCCTTAGCCGAACCTTGCCTTGTGCTTTCCAACCTAATGCATGAATCCTCCTTTTCTCTTCCATAGTTCCCCGTATGAAATTCCTTTGCAGCTTTTCAAGCTCCCTACACGCATTCATTGGCAGCTAGACATGTTGCATGAAATGAATAGCTATCTGTGAGGTAACCGACTGTACAAGAGTTTACCTTCTAGCCATCAATAAGCATATTAAGCCTTCCAACTATTTAATATGCTATGCATCTTGTCAATTAGAAATTGAAAATTACTTCTTTCATTATTCCTATCATATACTATGAAATATCCTTCCTTAAACCCCTTTTAATATGTGTTTGGAAGTGTTACAATTCAAGTGGATCATGAAACAAGCCTTGGATTGAAAATTTACAATTGATTAGTCAGGTTACTGGTTATTGGTTAATTCTATATTTTTTAGTCTAACTTTGAGAATTCATGACTAATTATAGAAAAATCCTAATGAGGTGGTTTCTATAGGGAAAAAAACTGGACTTGACCCTTGCCAATTCGTATAGTTAATTGCGTGAAGATTACTGTTCATTTGGTCAAAACAGTGTTTTCCAAATTCTCTGTCCTATTTTCGAGCGATCATAACTTTTAATATACACATATAATTTAAGTGATATACCACTTGTTTTAAATCTTAGGATGTGCTCTATATGCTCACTAAATTTTATAGGCAGATTCATTCATTTGCCTCACTTTCACTCTGTCACAAATTCGTGACTCATTTAGGAATAATTTATCCCCTTACTTACATTAACAATTCATAATTAATTCTTTGCATATATGTAACCTCTCCAACAATCCATGCATTAGTTTCATACAGTATTATACTCAATCATATGTGTCAATTATACCATTTATCAACACATAATATCAATGGCATGCTCATATACTTATACATTAACCAAGAGAGGAAATCAATACACTTGAACCATAACCCTTTTCTTTCAAATCTTCTCTTCTTTAATTTCTTGATGGCACTTTTTGTGTTTCTCTTCTTGCACATTTTACCTATTGTGCTTTGTTAAGGAAGGATGAGATTTGGGAGACTCTCAATAGCAAACATTATCATCAATGCATGTAAGATGGATGTAAGTGTATGATATGCCTCCTTGATCTAGCACATGCTTAATTGTAACATGTTCTCTTGCTCAATGTTTCACATTAACATGCATGGCTATGGAAAACATAAAAGAAACAGAGTATTATACTTGTATTTGCATCCCAGATCATCATCAAATAACATAATGCACATCAACACACAAGAAAAAAGTAAGTTCACTGTCTTTTGTCTTTAAGCCTTCTCTTTCTCCCTTTGCTCCCAACCATCATGGTTGCTTGATCAACTTTCCCATTCATCCTCCTTGATGTCTGATGATGTCTGATGACTCTAAATACATCAACACATAATTACCATTTATTCCTTAGATCCATGGTAACAAATAACATCAACACTTTGTACTCTTTAAACCATCTTAACTTCTAACTTTTGAGCTTGATTTTCAATCTTTCTAAAATTAGTTCCACATGCTATTCCCATCTAATTTTGCATGTAAAATCCTTTTTCAAGCTCAAATTAAACAAAATCTAATACCTTCCTACTCAAACTAATCTGGCTAAAACATAGGGTCTTAGGGTCCAAAATTCTATTTTTAATTCTAATGCTTCTAAACTTGTTTTTTCACTTCCACCCTAAACAATTTTTCATTCTAAACATATTGGAAACATCAAAATGATCAAAATCCAATCCTAGCCCCAATAACCAAATCTGGCTGAAATATATCCTTAAGTAAACAACCATGAAATCTTTCACAAATCATCTTAAAATCACTTGATTCTCATTCCTTTTAAACCTTTAAATATGATTCTATCATCAATCAATCTTTTTCATGATTTAAATGCAATTGAACAGCACCTCAATCTAGGGTTTCAAGCTTCTAAAATCCATCAAAACCATGGCTAAGCTCAACAAGACAAATGGCAAGACAAACTACATCAAGAACCATAAACATACCTTGTCTTGGAGTTTGATCTTGTATGGTTTCCCTTACTCTTTCTCTTCTTCTTTTTCTCTTTAATTTGTGCATCTCCTCTTCCTTTTAGTTTTTTCCAAAACTCTCATCAAATGGGGGAAGGGGTATTTATAAAAATTTACTTAAATCATAGCCCTTGATCTTATATTTGTGTGGCTTGATCTTAGCCATTTATTTAATGTCTTTGGCCATGTGTCCCTTACCTTCTTGATTCTTGCTACCTAACCCTCTTAGATGTCCCCTTCATTCAATAGAAGTGCCACCTCATGGGATATATCACATGCCACCTATCACATATATGAAGAAAGCATAATATTTTATTACATAATTCCATTCTTCCAAACTTTACCGTTAAACTGTATTATTTCATCTATGTCTCCTCCCCAAATTTACATTAAAATAGGGAGGAAAATAGGGAGAAATTTGTGCTCCCTCATACCTTAACTATTCCTTCATTGATTTTACAATTTTATGTCATATCAGGTATTTTTTTGGGTCTTTACGCACCCGGTATCCCTGAGACATATTCTGAAACCCTTTTCACATCTCAAATGGGTTCACATGGCATTATATATACTTTCCATGGAGGGAAAAATGCCTTTCCCTTTAACTTTCATCAAAACGTTTAATAATATTTATTTCAAAGTAAACTTGATTGAATTCTCTCTATCGATCCATAGCTACGAGAATTTGTCTTTGGGTACCAATACCATCTTTTCATCATAAAAAATTTCTCTAACTCTTCTTAAGTCAAAAGTCAACCCATAAATAGTTTATTTTGATTTTTCTCGGATAGTGTATAAATAGGCTTTAAATTATATTAAAGCCAACCTCTTTACTTTCTGAGGACAGAATCTTTTTTAAAACCTGTGATAATTTCTCAAGTATTATTTTTTATTTTTCTCCAATTATCTGAGGTTAATAATTCCTCAAGTATTATTTTCATCCAATTATTGAGGCCTTCTTATAATTTAATAATTCAATTTTAACTAATATTCATAATTAGCCAAAACCCTGGGAATTTCATCAATCTGCTTCAGGGGTATTTTCATCATTCTTAACCCTATATGGGTCTCAAAACCTCATTTCCTATTTTCTGATTTTTTAGGATTTTTTTTAGAATTTTCGCGCATCCTTTTCATTACTACCCTTTTCAGCTCGAAACTTTCCAAATTTACAAGTAGGTCCTTACTCGGTTTTAGCCTAAGGAATCATCCCACTAAGGTTCCCAGCAAAACTTTTGGCCCTTAATCATCTCTAATTCTCTTACTTGAATCCTTGAGGCTTCATCAGAGTTTCTATCTTCCTCATTTCTTAGTCTCACAAAACCTTCACTTTGTAATTTGGTTTCTGAGAATCCTTCTATCCTTTTAGGGAACTTCCAGGACTCCTGCCACAAAAAGTCTAATAGCCTACCTATTTTAAGCTATTTCCTATACTTTTGGCCTCAAAATTTGGGATGTTACATACTATTTGTGCTCCAATCTCGTCTTTTCTATTGAACCCACAAGCATCACATATCTCCTTTTGCAAACTTCTCCCAACATTGTTAGAAAAGCAAATACTCATTTTCTGCTTACTAACCTTCTACCCTGACATCATATGAAATACATCATTAACATTGGAAATACGATCTACACTAGCTTCAGAGAAAAATGATAAATCATATGCAAAAAGAAAATGTGAGATTGCAACCCTATTCCTCCTAATCCTTACTAGTTCATAAGCTTATTTATTTTCTAACTCAACAAGTTTCTTTTCAATTCACCAAACTTAAGGAGACCAATTTATTTAATTTCCAAAATTTATATAACATTTCACTTGTAAAAGAATTGGCATTTGAACTAATTAAAATTGGCTTTTTAGATCGGTTCTAGAATATGTTCAAATAAGAGAGCCTAAAAAGTCAAACACTTTTAAACCGTTTGTTTGGTAATAAAGTGCTTTTTAGATCGATTCCTACGATTAGGTCTAGAAAGTCATACTTTTTATATTAGATGTTGTAACATCTCTCCTTTTAATCGTATAAGATATTAAATGGAAGTAACAAGGAGCTACATTTCATGACCTCAAGATTTGAAAATCAAGTTTTCAAATATTTCTTCTTGGGTTGGCATTTACAAGGTAACCCCAAAATTTTGGCCAATTTTGATAATTCATAACTAATTCTAGAAAAATCAAAACGAAATAATTTCAAGTTCTATTTAAAGCTCTTTTAATTTTCTGCACAGAAGAAATACTCACTAGTCTTATTATTTTGTCCTTTAAACTCTACATTTCATATAAAAAGTATTGTTCATTTGGTAAATCTTCTATTTTTTCAGGTTTTTGCTATAACTTCAAAAATTCATAACTTTTAATATATAGCTCCAAATTAGGTGATCTACTATTTTATTTGAGGGCACTCTTAGCCTGCCAAATCTCATGATCAGATTCAGTCATTTGCTCAAAAAGCCATGCTCACTAAATTATGACATTTTAAGTCATTTTCTTACTGGTTTTTAATGCCATCCTTTAAGTGTTCCATACTAAGGTCATGCCTTATAAGCCATTCATCATGTATATCCATGCATACTTATAGTATATCTATATTTATGTAAAAATAAATTTATTAACTCATACAATCATCCATATTAAGTTACAATACATAAAGCTTAAAACATAGGTTCATAAGTAAACAATTGCATTACATCTTGTGCAATTTTTTCTCAAGCGTCCACATCCTATCATTTGTCTCTTGAAGTGCCACCCCCCACATTGTGACAATTTAAATATAGGAAGGGGAGAGATTTCATAGAAATCTCAGTAGCGATGAACCATAATAAAAATGGTAACAACGTATTATTATGCATACTATATATCAATCATCATTCTCATGCATTCACTGGCATTATCATGTCAGGGAAAGTAAGCTCATAATCATACCATTCAATAACTCAATTATGCATATTGTCAAAGCATTAAATGCAATGAGTTTAACACATCACATCATAACTAGCTCATCCACCTCATAGCATAAAAACATATAACAACAAATAAACAATGCAAATTAATATCAAAGTTTTAAGTTTTTTCTACCTCTTTTCAAGCTTAACTCTTCGTGCCAATGAACAATGCCTATCAAATATAATAGAGGCATTATAAGTTTAAACTTAAACAGCATTAATGACACGGCTTGACATAAACCCTAACCCTTGTAACATCCTAAATTTTAAGCCTAAAAGTACCAGAATTAGCTTGAAATGGACAGGCTATCAGACCCCTTTTGGTAGGAGTTTCAAAAGTACCTTAAAAGAATAAGAAGATTCTGAGGGACTAAATCACAAAGTAAGAGTTTTTTGAAACCGCGAGATAGACAAGTTAGAGACTCCAATGAAGTCTTAAGAACTCGAATATGGGAATAGGAGATGATTAGGGGTTAGAGGTTGTGCTTAGAACCTCAGTGAGATGATTCCGGAGACTAAATCCGAGCAGGGACCTAATTGTAAATTTAGAAAGTTTTTGGCCAGAAAGGAGAGTGATGGAAACCATGCCTGAAAATTCTAAAAAAATCTCAGAAAAATGGAAAATAAGATTTTGAGCCCCGAATAGGGTTAAAAATGACAAACATACTCCTAGAGCAAATTAATGAAATTCCTAGGGTTTTGGCTAATTATCAATAATAGCTAAAATTAAATTATTTAAAATATGAGAATGCCTTATATAATTGAATTAAAAATAGGGAATAATACTTGAGGAATTATCGCAAGTTTTAAACATAATTTCTTCCCAGAAAGCTAAGAGGTTGGCTTTAATAAAATTTAAAGCCTATTTATACACTATCCAAGAAAGTCAAAATAAACCGTTTATGAGTTGGCTTTTGAACTAAGAAAAATTAGAGAAATTTCATATGATGAAAAAGTAGTATTGGTACCCAGAGACAGATTCTCAGAGTTATAGACTGATAGAGAGAATTTGGTCAAGTTTTCTTCAAAATAAATATTATTAAATGTTTCATTGGAAGAACAAGGGAAGAGCATGACTCTCCCTTTAGGCATGTTATATAATGTCATGTAAGATTGATTGTGATGGAAAAAGGGTGCCAAAACATGTCCTAGTTTTATCGGGTAGGGCTGTGCAAAAAAAACCTGGGACCCGATCAACCCGGTCCAACTTGGATGAACCCAATTAACCGGGACTGGTGAAACTGAAATGCCCCCTCCTGATGAACCATTCCCTCCTCCTCCTCCTACTGCTATTGATCTTGTTTCTAATAGTACACAAGATAAAAGTGGAGACAATGTGAGTAGAAAGAGAAAAGAGCTTGAGAAGAAAAGCACAAAATCACAAGTTTGGGAGCATTTTGTCAAGTTGCCTTTAGAAGAAACAAATGGAGAAGTTAAGGCTGCTGCAGATATTGTCATGCAATTAATGCTTGTGACCCAAACAAGTATGACACAACATCCTTGAAAAGGCATTTTCCAAAATGTCACAAGAACCCAAACAGGGTCGACACAATACAAAGCAATCAATGTTGAACTATGTGACACCAACTAGGCAAAAAGGAAGCTTAGTCTCTTGTGTTTTTAATTAAAAACGATGCAAAAGGGCATTGGTTGAATTTGTTATTTGTGATGAGATGCCATTTAGGATAGTTGAGAAGTATGGGTTTAGAACTTTTGTCAAAGAGCTAGAACCAAGATTTCGAATTCCATCACGGGCAATAGTTGCTAGAGATTGTTGGCAACTATACCTTGGAGAAATCAAGATATTGAAAGAGGTGTTGAAAAAGTCTGCACATCGTATTTGTTTAACAACTTATTGCTGGACATCCACTCAAAACTTTAGTTATTTGTGTTTGACTTGTCATTTTATTGATCCTGATTAGAAGTTGCATAAGAGGATATTGAATTTTTGCATGATTGAAAATCATAGGGACGATACAATAGGGAAAGCCATTGAGAAGTGCCTATTAAAGAAGTGCCTGTTTACCATAACCATGGCAATGCATCTTCTAATGATACTGCCTTGTCATATCTGAAAAAGTGGCTCAAGAATTGGAAAGGCATGATTTGTTGAGGTGATTACCTTCATCTTAGATGTTATGTACATATACTTAACTTGGCAGTTAATAATGGGTTAAAGGAGTTAAAGAATAGCTTTGATTCAATTTGCAATGCAGTTAAATATGTTCGTTCTTCTCCAGCTCATCTCTAAAAGTTCAAGAATATTGCTAAATTAGAGAAAGTGGACACCACCAGCCTTGTTTGTCTTGATATCAATACTCTGTGGAATTTAACATATTTGATGTTGGAATTTGCTTTGAAATTTCAAAAGGCTTTTGAATGTTTGGAAGATGAAGATGATGATTATGAGGCATCCTTTGCTAGAGGTTCCAAGAATGAAGGCCCTCTTAAAGCTAGTGATTGGAATAAGGCAAGAATGTTTCTTCAATTCTTGAAGGTGTTCTATGACATAACTTTGATGTTTTCAAGTTCACTAAATGTCACTTCTAACACTTGGTTCCACCGAATTGCTCTAATTCATGAGTTATTGGAAGAGAACATTGTGAATGCCAATCCTTTGCTTATGGAGATGTCCCTTAGCATGAGAAGTAAATATGAAAAATATTGGGGTCAAATAGAGAACATGAATCCTTTACTCATTGTAGTTGTGATTTTGGATTCTCGCTACAAGCTTGCTTATGTATATCATGTTGGAAATTGTGCCCTAGGGGCCAATCATTGTGTTATGAACATTGTTGATTTATGAATTTCTTAATTATGTTATCATATTATTTGCATGTTTACTGTGATGACTATCCTTGGATAACTCATGATTTATCCTAAATGTCCTTGGTCGGTCATCTATGTGGGAGAAGAGATGAAATAAGACCAGTATGACTTTGAAGATATATAAAGATATAAATCAAAGTCATAGGCACATGTAAGAGTACAAGGTGTTGGACTGACCCGCTATGAGAGAGCTGCATGGGTTAAGTCATAAGCTTCTCTCATATACAAACCATGTCACTGTGCCCTTTGACCTGAGATCATCATGGATTCCTACATGAGAAATGCTTAGCTTTGACCTAGTCAAAAGTCACTTTTGACCGAGTGATCATAAAGACTATGTTCAGGCTTAGTGGTTTTTCATGCGGAGGAATGTGAATGGTCAACATGGAATTTGTCCCTCACATTCGTAGAGAGATATTACTGGGCCCCTCGATGAGTGAGTCTGAGAAATGTATGGCCATACTATAATGGAAAGGTAGTTTCATTTCTGTACTCAGACTACTCAGGGATCGAGAAAGTAATGGTTATGAATATGAGGATGACGTTCTCCATGCCTCATCCATGACCAAAATGTCGCGTGACAAAAGGGATGTGATATGGTTTTATGAAAGGTTACATCGTTCAACGATCCTCATATGATTTGGGTAGTCGTGATGTCTTACTAGAGATCACTTACGACTTGTGAGTCATTATAGTTAATGGCCCACTACCAACTTCATATGGGCCTATAGGGTCGCACACAAAATAGCCCAACACGAGCTATGATGTCCAGATTCGTTAAATCTAAGATATGTCCAAATTCAATGAATAATATAGGGTGGACGTATATATATATAAATTCATATATATATACATATTATATAAATATAAGAGATATTAATTATTAGATTTAATTTATAAGGATAAATTAGATCTATATCAATTTTAAATTGGTAAGATATAATATAATATCTCAAATTTGATTTATGAGAATAAATCAAATATAATTTCGTCATATCTTTATTTTGAATTAAATAAATAGGTGAATTAAATCTGTGGGACGGATTTAATACAAACCATATTTATTTAATTGTTTTCTTATCTGATTAGGCAATATTTGATATTGTATTAATTTCGAAATTAATTTAGGATTAATTTTGAAATCAAATATCATTCATAATACCTATAGCATCCTATATATTTGATATTAGGAGCTAGGGTTTTGGGTGTGAGAGTGGAAAAACTTGCAGATAAGAGACGGCCAAAAATAGAGAAGGGAGGACGGATTCTTTAAACATAAACCCTAGAAGGACAAGAGGCGCTAGCACGTCGTTCGTGATTAGAATGCTGTTCGTGTGGATACCGGTAGAGGAAGCCGATCCGAGTTGTTGACTTCGAGCGATAAAAGAGGCGAGCAGAGGCATCCTGAACGGCGGAATCCCCGAGCCACCAAGAAATTGAACATCGAAGGTAATACTTCTTACTACTTGACTTAAACACAATCGGTAGATTCGGGCAAGGGATTGAAAATTTTAAATTTATTTTCCGTTGCGCGTCTTTCAATTCCCTTCATATCATATTTTTGATAGGCTTTTTCATAATGTAGAAGTTTGCATGGCCATGAAAATTAATATTAGAGATGTTTTGTATCACATGTTTGATGAGTATTCTATGGGGCAAGCAAGTAGTAGTACTTCAAGCAATGTTTCTTCTGTACCCCTAGGATCATCAACATCAGCTATGCCAAAAGGCCAAGGTAGTAGAGATCTAGGTCATAGACGGTTAGCATCCCAAAAAGAAAAAAGCTCCTCAGACCCACAATCTGAATTAGATAGATATCTTTCATCTTCTTCAGCTGATGATACCCCTGTTGATGATGATTTTGATATGTTAGCATGGTGGAGAGCCAATTCTAGTAAATATAAAATAATTTCTAGGATGGCACATGATGTCTTGGCTGTGCCAATGTCTACAGTGGCCTCTGAATCAGCCTTTAGCATTGGAGGATGTGTAGTGGACTCTTATAGGAGTTCACTATCACCAACAATGACTAAAGCACTTATCTGTGCCCAAAATTGGCTACTCCTAGGGAAATCTCTTTCTGAATTTGCATCCATGCTTCAAGAGTTTGATAACTTTTAGGAGATAGAGGGTGTGGTGAAGACTGGTATATGCTGTGATGCCATTGATTGTTTATATTTTATATAAATGTTCAAATAAATTTCAATTTTTTGTAATCATTTCTTAGTGTGTGTTGTATTGTAATGTCATATTTTTACCATGACTATTGTAATGTCATTGACTACTTATGTTTTATATACTTTTCAGATCCTTCCAGTGTTACTGATGTTGGAGAGGATGTATGACTTTTAGCATTTTAGTTTCAGATATTTTGGACTTAGACTATAAAGTCTTTTGGTTGTTTAATTGTAGTAGTTTGTTTTTTGACTACATGGCTGGATTTTTTTGACTGGTTTAATTGTGCAGGTTGATCTTTTGGTTGCTTAGTTAAAATTATCATATAGTTGGCTGATGATAATTAGTGCCTAGTGGTGACTTTATATGAATGGCTTGTCCAGCTAATTAGGATTGGTGTATAGCTTGACTCACCTGGATTTTTGTACAGGCAATGGACCTTTTAACTCCTACAAGTTCAGGACATATTTTGATATGTAGGCTCAATGAATATTGACTAATGATAATTTAAAGACAAGTTTGGTTATTCAAATCTTTTGTTCCTTATTTTTCCCCTTAATTTTCTCTTCATGTTGTCTCTTCTAGGATCCTAAATATGATCATGTTTAATATTATTTTCTTATATGTAGAGTGCAGAACACTTTATTGTCTGGATTGTCATATTATACTTCATAAGTTAATATTTATCTAGTGGAAAGCTTTAATGAAAAAGCTCAATATTAGAATATTTACAACAAAATGGGCAAAGTAAATATGTCACAATAGTTTTTTTTTAAAAAGAGCAGAGTAAATATATATTCAATTTTTTTCTTAGAAAAATTAGAATCAACCTGGACTAGTCCAGTAACTCGGTAGACCAAGTCCAACCTGGTCTTGGTCCCAAGTCTTACCAGACTGGACTGGACTATGGACCAAAAAGTCCAACCCGATCATTTTTCAGACTAGACTTCAGACTAGTCCAAACTCGGTCTTGTCCAGTCTTTGTGTAGCCCTATTATCGGGTATGTCAAGACTCGAAAAAATACCCGATACAACATAAAATCATAAAATAGGGGGAGGAATAGCTAAGGGTATGGTTATGCATGAATTCCTCCCTATTTAAATACAAATTTGTTGAAGGGACATGGATGGAATAATACAATTATTAAGGGTTAAGTTTGGAAGAATGAAATTATATAATAAAATATCATGCTTTCATCATATGTGTGATAGGTGGCATGTGATATGTCCCATAAGATGGCACTTCTATTGAATGAAGGGAATATCTAAGAGGGTTAGGTGGCAAGAATCAAGAAGCTAAGGGATACATGACTAAAGAGATTAAATGAATGGCCAAGATCGAGCCACACACAAAAGATTAAGGGTAACGATTTAAGAAAATTTTTATACATACCACTACCTCCCTTTCTTTACAAGATTTCAGCCAAACTAAGAGAAAAGGTGGGAAGAGACTTAAATTGAAGAGGAAGAAGGAGAAGGGAAAGAGCAAGGAAAACTATGTAAGATCAAGCTCCAAAACAAGGCGTGTTCATGGTTTTTGATGTAGTTTCAATTCTCTTTGTTATTGCTGAGTTTGGTTATAGGTTTTGTTGGATTTTGGGAGCTTGAAACCCTAAAGGGACATGTTGCATGAAATTGATAGGGTTAAGGGAATATGAAATTAATGTTAGAATAATATTTGAAGGCTTGAAAGGAATGATAATCAAGTGATTTTGAGATATTTTGTGGAAGATGTCATGGTTGTGTGCCGGTCAGGGCTAGTTCTTGAGGATAGGGTTGGATTTTGATGATTTTGATACTTCTAATGATTCTAGAATGAAAAATTCTGTAGGGTACAAGTGAGGAAATAAGTTTGGAAGCAATAGAATTGAAAATGAAATTTTGAATCTTAAAAGGGCAACCACTTGGGCTCAAGGAATTCATGAGGAAAGATTTGTATTTTTTAAATCCAAACTCATATTTGGATTCCTTATAAAAAATTGAGTAGAAAATGGCTAAGAGAATGATTTTAGAAATTTAGAATAAGGAAGTGAAAAGTTAAGGTTAAAAAGAAATCAAGTTTGAAAGTAAGGGTTGTTAGTGATTTTTATGGTCTTGATGGATTGGTCATTAATGTGTAGTGTGAATTTAGGGCCATGAGATACCAAGAAAGATGAATGTAAAGGTTGATTAAGCAACCTTAATGGTTGGAAGCAAAGGAAGCAAAGAGAGCTAGAGAAAGGCTCGAAGACACAAGGTAGTGAACTTATTCTTATCGTGTGCTTGATATGTATGCTTTTGTATTGATATTGCTTGATGATGATTTAAATTATGAAAAATTGAATGTTACTTTGTTTATTGTATATTGCATGGCCATGTGTGAATAAAATATTGAGTATCAGAGCATGTCATTTTATAAGCATACAAGCATGTAACCAAGTATGTCATCTATCAAGCATTAGTATTACATGCATATGGGCATGCTTAAAGTATATATCTTGAGCTTTGAAACAAGTGGTAAATCACTTAAAATAGATATGTGTGCTAAGTGTTATGACTGCTCAAGTTAGGATAGAGAAACTAAAGAGTATAGTTTTTACCGAATCAGTAGTAAAATTCACACAATTAAATGTATGAATGGAGTAAGAAAATGAACATAAGTACTTTTTTCCCCTATAGAGAATCAAAAGAGCTTTAAATAAAATTTTGAATCACCTCGATAAGATTTTTCTATAATTAGTTATGATTTTTTAAAATTAGACCAAAAATCAGGAATCTACCAGTGAATAAGAACCCAAGTAATTAAATGCAAATTTTCAGTTTATGGGCTTGTTTTGTGAACCACTTGAACCGTAACGCTTTTAAACGCATAGTAAATGGGTTAAGGGAGGGATGTTTCATTTTGATATCATAGCAAAGGTTTTGGCAAATGCTTAAACAGAGTGAGTATTTTAGAAAGGGTTATGGTAAAAGTATAAATAGAGAACTGGTTCAAGCAAAGCCTAGTGGGAGAGAAATCCCTACCTAAGTAATAGGTTACTAGGAATGCTCCGACTAAGGTTAAGATTATGAGGTAATTTCTCTTAGAGAAATGGGCATAGAGGAGAAGTGAGGAATGATAGAGAGTAACCTTAAAGATAAGCAGCCATTGCTAAGAGACTTCCCTTTGGGAGACGATCCCCCTCAGGAGATGAATGATTGAGCTGAGAAAGTTTGACTGGGGTATGATTCAAAATAAAAAGACTCCCCCAAAGAGTAATGGGTAAAAGTACAGTAAGGCAAGTAGGGGTCTGAGTCTATACCCTAATAGGAAAGCAGAATAACAACCAAAGCCTCAAGTGATTGATGTTAGCTGCCTGATTGGAATGCCACATAGCAGAAGTGTTTAAATGACCTATGTGTGCTGTGTAATGTGGTCAGTTCATGATGACTAGTATATGACCATAGTTCATTTCCTTGCTCAAATGAATAGTAAAATTCACACAATTAACTATATGAATTGAGCAAGGAAATGAACCATAAAGTATTTATTGCCTATAGAGAATTAAAAGACATTCAAATAGAATTTTGAACCACCTCGATACAATTTTTCTATAATTAGTTATGATTTATCTCACAATATTGATTGGATTTCCTTTTATTGAGAAGAGCTTCTCCTATTTTTTTTCAAGCAAAATTCAACCTATAACTCATTCTATTCAATTTTTCCCGAACTTAGCTTTTTATCGACAAAATTTAGCTTTAAATATTTTAAAGCTAACCTTTGCATCTCCAAAGGAAGGGAATAATTTTAATCTGTAATAACCTCTCATCTAATTTTTCTCATTTTCCATGAATTATTGAGGCATCTACATATTTTAAATAAGTCATTTTGGCCAATTTATCCGTAATTAGCCAAAATTTCCTGAAATGACAGAAAATTTTTAAATGAATTATTTTCATGTCGTTTTCATCTTTTAGGCCTCAAAAACTATTCTAGACCTTTTGTTCTATTTTTCATGAAATTTTGGGGATTCTTAGGAATTTCATGCATAATTTCCTTTTTTGCCCCTTTTGGGCCGAAACTTTTCAAAATGACAATCCAATCCCTACTCGGGTTTTACTTCAAAAGCTGTTTAGTTTATGTTTTTACTATACTGTCTGGCCCTTGGTTAATCCTAATTTTCTCATTTTTCACGTTATAATTAACATGATATGACATGGAACCCAGTTTACTTCGTCCAACTAGACACAATTCAGTCTTGAAAAAAGCAACTCAACAAGAGGACAGGACTAATTGGTCAGACTAAACCATTGGGTAAGATTGGGTTAAAGGTTGATAGTTCACACCATGTGGTCTAACCTTGTCTAGGTAGGAATTCTTTTTTAAAAAAATTTGTAGGTAAGTAATTTATTGTTTGCCCTAGTCCGTTTGTCACTTGTCCCTTTCTTTCCTTCTACAAAGCCGCTACTCATCCCTCTCTCTTGCAAAACATTCTTTCCATCTCCTTGAATGGACTCCATAACACTAGTGAATGAACCCCTTTACTGTTGCTGTTAAACACCGTCGAATTCGGCTGCCATCAATTTCTACTTTTGCTTGCCGTCGAACACCGTCTTCAGTTTACATCTTCCATTATCATTGTCTACCAGTTCACGTCTTCCTTTTCCATGATCTTCAAGTTCGCATAAGCATCTTCTATTCATGTTTGTTGTTTGGCCTTTTTGCTTCAACTTCTTCCTTGTCATCATCTTTGATTTCATTTGTGTCCATGGGTGTGCGTGGCTATTATTTGATAGTTACTTTCCTCTTTTTCTCTCTCATCAGTTTTTGTTACATTTTTCAGTTTTTTTTGGCTATGTGGGTCAATTTTGTTTTACCTTTTAGTATATATTATTTTTGTAGCTAAAAATATGCATATTTGTTTTTTAAAAAATAGATAAGTAGAAAAGCAATGTAGACTCGTTTGGTAACCCAGTGGACCAAGTGTATCTAGGTCTTATTCCTGAGCATTAGCAGACCAGACTAGTCTTCAAAGCAAAATTTTCAGCCCAATCATTTTTCAGACCAAACCTTTCTAGTCCAACCTGATCTTTGTGTAATCTTAGATGCACTTGTCACTACTGAAAATAAAAAAGTCACCGCTGAAAGTTTTAAGTGGCGACAAAATGTCGCCATAAAGTCATTGGATAGTGATTGTCATGGATTCCTATTGAAAGTGACAAAATAAATAAATAAATAATGTCATGTCATCACCACTTGCCACATCACGCCACACCATCCTCACTTGCCATTGTGTGCCGTAACAGTGCCATCTACTACCTTGGCACGTCATCACTGCATGTTGTGCCATGCTTCCACTATTTGTCACATCACCTATTGCTATTTTCTTCTCACAAATTGTTTCACCCAAGTTCAAACCCTAGACCTCCTTATTGTGATGTGAAGCTTGTGACTAGCTGAAACAGAATTGCGTCATTTATTTTAGAAATTATATATATAGAGTCAACATAAATAATTAATATATATATATATATGTTTTACTACCATGTAACTAATATGTACACATAATATATAAATGTTTATTAATATATGTAATGTAAATAAATATAATAATCAAACATAAACAATTACGTTATTTAGACGCACACTTTTATATTAATCTACTTAATATAGTTATATTAAAATTTAATTACTTAATACATGAATAAATGAGTTAAAATATTCTTTATACATATAAAAATTAAATTTTAATATAGAAAAATAATTTAAAAAATTAGATTACATTTTTTTTGTAAAATTTCTTTTGATTTTAAACTAATTATATAATTTTTTAAAAAATTATTTATAAATTTATAATATTTTTCAATTATTATCATTTTTATCTTTTTAAATATAAATTAATAAAAAAATTAAATACTAAATTACATTAATCATATTATATTTTAAGATGGTATCACAAAATTATTTAACATTATATAACTAAAAATATAGCTTTTAGCAGCGACTGAAAAAGTTTGTCACGGGACGTATGGCTTTTGGCAGCAACAGAAAAGGCTGTTACTGAAAGTATGGCTTTCGACAGCGATGGAAAAGGTTGTCACTGAAAGCATGGCATTCAGTAGTGACTTGACCTTCGATGTTGACAAATAAAGTCACTGCTGAAAGTATGGGCTTTAGTGACAACTAAAAATGTCACCTTAATGCAATAAAAAATGTCATTGCCGAAAATCATTGCTAAAAATGCCTTTTTTTTTTTGTAGTGATGTTGGATCATTTACCTAACATGCGTAATAAGTCCCTATTTTGTATTTTATTTTATACCTTATTTTGGGGGGGTTTGTATCACCTTTATTGGGCTTTAATGCATTAATTGATCACTACTATAGAGAGAGCATTTTACATCATAATTTAATGAAGCTTTTTGAAACATCCTTACCTAAACCCCTTTTACTGCTTGTTTGGAAGTATTATAGTTCAAGCAGAATACGAAACAAACCCGTAAATTGAAAATTTACATTTAATTTCTTAGGTTACTATTTATTTCATAAATTTTAGATTTTTCGATCAAATTTTGAAAATTCATAACTAATTATAGAAAGATCATATTGAGGTGGTTCACAATTCTATTTGAAGCTCTTTTAATTCTCTATAGGAAAAAAAAATATAAATATGGACTTAATCCTTGCCAATTTGTACAGTTAATTTGTGAAAATTTATTATTCATTTGGTAAAAACAGTTTTTTTTCCAGATTCTTTACCCTACTTTTGAGCAATCATAACTTTTAGCACACACATCCAATTGAGGTGATCTACCACTTGAGTTGGAAGCTCAACATGTGCTTTAGATGCTCCCCAAAATTCATAAGAAGATTCATTCATTTGCATCACTTCCGCTTTGTCATAAATTTGTGGCTTATTTAGGGATAAACTATCCCCTTAACTTGCAATAATATTGCACAATAAAATCTTTTCTTGCATGTTATCATTCCATTCATGCAATAACTATTCCCATATACATAATCATAGTCAATTATATACGCCATCATCATTATTTAACATCTCATAACATTGAGAGGCATGTTTATAACATATATTTTCATATAAAATACATAATGTAGTACAATACATTTCTTAACTCATTAACACCTATTAGGATTGGTTAAGGGAGGGTGAGATTCGGAAGAATTTCAATAGCAAATATTACCTTTCATGCATGCAAGATACGTGCAAGTGTATGACATACTTGGTATCATATACTTTCATACTTTAAAATATCATATTCATGTGTATAATATTTCAAACAAATATGGCCATGAATTAAACAAGAAATACAGCAACATTTTATCAACCATGCTTTCATTCATTATCAAGAAATTTCAACACACAAGCATACATATCAAGCATATATTAGAGTAAGTTCACTACTTTTTATCCTTAAGCTTTCTTCTTGCTCCCTTTGATTCCAACCACCAAGATTGCTTCAACAATCCTACCATTCCTCTTTCTTGACATCTCATGGCCCTAGATTCACATTGCACATCAATAACCAAGTCATTAAGACCATGAAAGTCACTAACCATTCTCAATTCTCAAATTTATTCCTCTTTAACCCTAACTTTTCACTTCCTTGATCTTAACTTCTAAAATCATTCTCTTGGCTATTTCCTAATCAATTTTTCATGAGGAATCCAAATACGAGGTTGGATTCAACAAAATCCAATCCCTTTGTTTAGAAACCCTTGAGGTTAAAACATAAGAGTTTAGAAACCAAAATTTTCATTTTCAATTCTAATGCTTCTAAACACATTTTCTCCATATAATCCCATACAATTTTATTTTTTTTAAACTCATTGGAAGCATTAAATCAACTTGAATCAAATCCTAGCATTAAACCCCATTTTGGCCGAACCATATATGTCCCTTTGGCAATCACAAAATTCCTTCATAAACCTTAATCCATTCCTTAATCATGTTTATTAAACCATGTAACAATTAAAACAACATAATTCTCTAGGGTTTAAGCTTCTAAAACTCATGAGATCAAGTCATAATCAACCACTATTCAATCACTAATCAACCATTAATCAATCACTAACTAAGGTAATTAAGAGTTTAATGAGAGATTAAACATACCTTAATTAATATCCTAAGCTTGCTTAGTCTTTCTCACTCCTCCTCTTTTTTTTCTTCTTCTCTCTTTCTCTCTTCTTAATTCAAGGACACAACATCCCCTCCTTTTTGTTTGGCTCTAGGTGCTTGAATTTTGCATTGTAGGTTGGTTTTGTTTTGTTGTGTCATTGTATGTAATGGATATGCAAATTCTTTCAGACCTTGATGGAGGCTTGGTCCTTGTAAACTCTTGGGTATTCATTTTTTGGTCTTGAGATATGAATTTGGCAATGCAGTCTTGTTTTGTATAGTTTAATGTTGATATATAAATTTATTCGAATTTCTGAATCCAATGGTATTGAGATTGATGTGGATTCGTGATTTTGAAGTAGATATTTAATTATTTGGCTTGGTGATGCTTAAATATGAGCAATTGATTTATTTTAGCAATTGGGTTTTTATTTTGAGGTGAGTTGTTTGAACAATTGGGTTTTTATGTTTAAGTTGGTTTTATTACTTCTAATATTGATATTAATTTTGATGGTTCAAAATATTGATATTGTTTTGTTGTTTAGTTTTGAATAATGGGATACCTGATATTTAAGGTGAAACTTTGTTAAAAAATTTTTAAAGCAAACCCCTTGTTACATTTAAGTTTTTGCTTAGGTTTTAGTCAATTTAATGACTAGTACTACTCAATAAATTGAATCAAATAGAGCAATATTTGATTCAAATAAAGATTCATTTTAGTTTAATTAGTTATTCATTTTATCTAGCCTTTGTAAATATTAATGGGATGGCTTATGTTTTAGGGGAAGTTCTATCAAAATTTTAGAAACTTAATACTACTACAATGGATCATAATTAGATGAAAGCTAAGCGAACGAGCATGGAATATAAGAATGGTGTGAAAAATTTTCTCCAATTCACTAAAAGACATGCACACAGTGAAAGTAGTTTATATTGTTATACCCGCGTGAATTGTTTAAACATTGCCCGACTGAGCATTCCTATGATAAGGAAATATTTTCTTTGTGATGTAATAAATTTGAGACATATAAGTTGGATTTGGCATGATGAGAATAAAACTAGTTATATATCTAAGAAGAAGGAAGCTATGAATGATGTCTCATATGATAGAATGGATGATATGATTTAGGATTTTTGTGCAGAGTCCTTTATCCATCTTTATGAACTTGAGAGCTTGTATAGTGATGCAGAGAAGCCTTTATACCTGGGGTACTCTAACTAGACACGATTGACAGGCATGTTGAACTTGATAAACTTAAACGCAAGACATGGGTAGACTGATGCTAGTTTTACAGAGTTACTTGAATTATTGAGTAACATGCTTCCAAAAGGTAGTTTACTTCCAAAACAAGTCTACGAAGCCAAGAAAATGTTAGGTCAAATGGGTTTAGGGTATAAAAAAATTACATGCTTGCCCTAATAATTGCATACTGTATAGAAATAAGTATTTGGTGATAAATAAATGTCCAGAATGTGGTATTTCACGATACAAAGCGTAGAAGAACATTGGTGGTGAAGGTGATGATGAGATAACTAATGAGTCTCCTTTAAAGATTTTGTGGTAACTTCTCATAATACCGCAGTTTAAGCATATATTTTCTAATTCCACAAAACTAGAGAACTTGTGATGGCATGCTGATTAGAAAATAAGTGATGGGAAGCTTTGACATCCAGTTGATTTTTCTAAGTGAAAGAAAATGGATGAAATGTCTCCTGAATTTGGTAGTGAACTAAGAAACTTTCAACTTAGACTTTGTATAGATGGAATCAATCCTTATAGTAATCTTAATAGCACACATAACGCATGGCCAGTGCTCCTAGTTATTTATAACTTACCTCCTTGGTTGTGTATGAAACAGAAGCATATTATGTTGTCCTTAATGATTTCGCTGTCAAAACAGCTAGGAAATGACATTTATGTATACTTAGCACCTTTAATTGATGACTTGAAGAAGCTGTGGGAGGAAGGTGTAAAGGTGTTTGATGCATATAATTAGGAGACCTTTAAGCTGCGTACCATGATCTTCACCATTGTAAATGACTTTACCATATATGGAAACTTGTTAGGATATAGTGTTAAAAGGTATAAAGTGTGTCCCATATGTCAAGAAGGCCATATTATGTCCAACTTAAACATGAAAGGGAGACAATCTATCTAGGTCATAGGAGATTTTTTTTAACCGATACCATCCTTATTGTAGATTGAAGAAGGCTTTCAATGGTTCACAAGAGCATGAAATGGCTCTAACACCATTAAGTGGAAAGGAAGTTTATCAATAGATGAAAATAATTAATGGCTCTAACACTATTAAGTGGAGAGGAAGTTTATCAACAAATGAAAACAATTAATGTCATGTTTAGTGAGAAGAATAAGAGGATGGCAAGTGAAAAGAATATATAGAAAAAGAGATCTATTTTCTTTGATCTTCCATATCGGCAAAGTCTTAAAATGATTCACATTTTAGATGTCATGCATATGGAGAAAAATGTATGTAATAGTCTTGTGAGCACATTTTTGCACATAAGTGGATAGACTAAGGATCAAATCAATGCAAGATTAGATTTGGCCGAAATGGGAATAAGGACTCGATCATATCCTCAACTACGTGAGGGTAAGAAGCCTTATTTGCACCTATTAGTACATGCATTGTTGAAAAAAGAGAAAAGAAGCTTTTGTGATTGTTTATACAATATTAAGGTTCCGCATGGGTATTCTTTTAATGTGACAAAGCTTGTTATGATGAAGGATTTAAAGATAATAAGGATGAAATCTCATGATTGCCATGTGTTGACACAACAATTGTTACCTATGGCTATCTAAGGCATTATGAAAGACAATGTTAAAAGCTCTAGCACTAGATTATATATGTTCTTCAATGCTATTTGCAGCAAAATAATTGAAACTTATGAAATTGGATGACTTGGAAAATAAGTACTATGTTATTCTTTATCAATTAGAGATACACTTTCCTCCCGCTTTTCTAGACATGATGGTACATTTGACAGCTCACTTGGTAAGAGAGATAAGACTTTGTGGTCTTGTGTACTTAAGGTGGATGTACCTATTTGAACGATACATGAAGATCTTAAAAGGATATTCTAAGAATCTATATTGACCTGAGACATCATTGTTGAAAGATATGTAGTTAGAGAGGCTCTTAAGTTCTGTAATGCATACCTTCAAGGGGTAAAGCCAATCGGACTTCCTCGGTCCTGACATGACCAGGAGACAAGTGAAGGAACAAGTAGGGTTATAGTGATAAGCATGCCTCGTGAAGAGTTATTGCAAGTGCGCACGCGCGCGCACACACACACATATTAAAAAACATGGAAAAAGTTCAATCTTACTTGGAGGCTCACAAAAATATGTTAAAGCACAAATTCCCTCAAAAGAGTGATATCTAGTTAGCTAATGAGCATAATAAGACATTTATAGATTGGTTCATGTAAGAGGTTTTAGATGACAGTGTTTGTATTTCTAACACAAAACACAGATTAGTTGTAGGGCCTTACTTTGAGGTTGTAACTTGGGATGGATATGACATAAATGGGTATTCATTCTACATAAAAACCCAAGATGATAGCAGTACTATATAGAATAGTAGAGTTATGGTTGCAGTAGAAGTGATTCATTTTTCTAGTTCAAAGGATAAGAACCCTACATTAGCATCTATGTCTTACTATGAAGTTATTGAAGGGATATGGGATATAAGCTATGGCAACTTCAAGGTTTCTATCTTCAAATACAAGTGGGTTAACAATAATGCTGTTCTAATAGATCTTCAATTTGGATTTACATCTGTTGATCTTAATAGGCTTGCTTATAAAGATGAGCCTTTTATCTTAGTAAGTCAATTGAAACAAGTATTTTATATCACTGATCCCTTAAGAAAACAGTTCTCATTTGTACTCCAAGGTAAAAAGAAAATAGTAGGGGTGGAGGATGAAGAGTCAAGTTTAAACATTGACGAAACCCCAACTTTCACAACACACTTGCCTAGATCAACTAAAGTAGAATTGGTAGATAATGAATATACTGTTAGAGATGATCATTGTGAAGAAATATGGGATATGAGTAAAGTAAAAACCAATAGTTCCTTATTTGTCTTGAATTATATGCTTACTTTTATGCATGTGATTGTTATATTTATTGAATTGTATGTTTCTCTTGGATTGTTTAAGTTTATTGAATTTCACTAATATGATCTTTCTTTCCTATACAGGTCATGGGAGGTTCTAGTTCATATGGCGGTTATGATAATCAACATACTTTACTACAGTAGGGTAGTGGTGAGAAGTAGCAGAGTTCATAGTAACAGGGTTTTAAGCACACCATTGCCTCTACTAGAAGGAAAAGAGGTAGGGGTAGCATAAGGTTGATTAAAGTACATGTCAAGAAAGGTACCATCAATTTTTAAACAGATTCATAGAGTTCAATAAGGATATGAGACCATTTGGTAAAGAATATGCTAAGTTCACAAGCTACATAGGTCTTTTAGCTCAAAACTAGATTGGTATAGAGACTGAAAACTTGTGTAAGGTTTCAAAAAAAGTAAAGAATATGCTTTGGGAGGATCTTCTGGTATATAACTTTCTATCTTTCATCATATTTTAGTTATACAAGAAATATTTCAAACTTAATTTAATATATGGTGTATTTACAGCTTACTTATGATACCCTTACCACTGAGGAGATGAAGGAACATGTGCTCAAGCAAGCGGCTGAATGATGGAGAGATCCCAAATCCACACTAAGCAAAGATTACATTCGAGGAAAGAAATAACATGAGAATCCCAGTGACCAGTACTCTTTCCTCTCTCAAGAAGTCCGGGAAAGGTTTAAGAAGTAATGAGAGGATCCCTAATTTCAAGTATACCTCTTTTATCTTTAAAACAATTCACTATGATTTAGTTCACTTAATTGATAATTGTTTTTTTTTTATTTTGCAAGAAATTAAGCAAAGCAAACATGAAGAATCAAGCAAAAATGTCTTTCATCATGTCTTGTCTCATGGTAGGTACAAGTTGCTTAATGAGAACCTGATGAAAAAGGCATAAGAAGCTGCTCAATCAGACTCTAATGCCCTACCCCTATAAAAGCTGTCTCATTATCAAAAGTGGAAGGAGGACAAAAGGAAGAAGGAAGAGTATATTACCCCATAAGCTGTTGAGGTTGCTTGAAGGATTATAAGTAATTTAATTAACAAAAATGAATTTGCTTACTTGTGAGACTTTTCTGTTAAATTTCTAACTTGCATTGTGTGCTACAGGACTTACATAAAGAACAAGCAACCTAATGTTCCTTCACTCCAAGTGGAAGAATAGATATTTTGGCTACTATAATCAGGAAGCCAGACCACCCTCATCGTGTTAGAGGTATTGGAAGAGGGATTAGTCTTAGATAATACTTTGGAGCTAGTTCTTGAAGCACTATTTCATCATCAAGATATTCTAAAGAAAAGGTTGATGAGTTATTGAAACAAGGAAGAGATAAAGTGCTATTTGAGATGAAGAGAGAGAATGAACAGGAACTTCTAAAGATGCATGCGGAGATACAAGAAAAACGAAAAAGATGAAATCAGAACTTTTTACCGAGTTCTAAGAGATAATGGCTCAAAAAGGCTTAATCACACAAATTATATCACAAGGACTTGATCCTCCATCCCAAGTAACTAATAGCCACTTAGTTGTTTCAATATTTAGATTTCTTAAAGTGTTAACTAATTTCTTTCAAAGTTTTAGGAATCTCCTACAATTAAAAATGGAAAGGATAGTAACAATCTGTCATTAGAATTACTGCCAGCCAATCCTTACCCTGATAGCATGCTAAACAATAGAGTTCCTTGTGTTATCTACTTGGAGGAACCCACTTTGCGTGCCATTGCTAATGGTCAGATGTACACTCTTGGTTCAACAATACGCCATCAGCAAATTAAGCAAGATCAAGTCAAGGCGATAGTGGAGACAGTCTATAATGGCTAGGGAGATGTAGTGGTTCTATTCCTTACTAACGAGGTTTGCATAGTAGGCAAGCTAAGGGCAATTTCATTGTCTAGCCGAAAAATCTTGTTCAAACAAGCACAATTTCAGTTTTAGTGAGTCAAAAGCCATCTAAAAAAAAGGTATAGCTTTTTTTTTTAATGTTTCTTTAATCAATTAACAAAACTTTTATTCTAACATTTTATTTTATATTAAATCAGGTGTCACTTCCTAGTATGCTTTATGAAGTAGTAGATCAAATGGACAAATCTTTTAGTCTCAAAATGCCAGGTGAGGTTGTATGTCTAAACATTCTTTATGACTTCACAATGGACAAGAATGACCTCATTGAGTTCCTATCGATACATGGGCTTGATGTTGTGGTCATGCAACTTGCTATCTTGTAAGTTGCAATTTAATTCATTATGTTGTAAGTAAGGAAAAAAAACAGACCAGACCAGCCAGTTGAATCGAAAAACCGATCAACTGGCCAAATGTTTGGTCTGGTTTAGCTTAAAAACTAGCTTTCAACCAAACCAGAATGAACTGGTAAAAATCGTGCAAACCGTTGGTTGGGTGGGTTGGCCGGTTATTGTTTTTCACTTCCTTCTTCTTCTTACCATTCACTGGATATGGATGACTCACCAACCAAAGACCATGAACACTACAATGGCAGAAGCAGAGGAGATCACAAAGAGAAAGATAAAACTTTGTTTGGAAGTTTGCTGTGTGCCACTCTGAAGCATCAAACTTATTTTGCCTATAGAGGAGTAGAACAGAAGGAGAAAGATGACAGGCAGAGGAAGATCGGTAAATAAGAAGTAAGGAACACAAACCGATTTGATAGAGTAATGCGTGTTCAAGCTTCTAAGAGATGTAAGTCTACCCCTCCTCTGCTTGTTCATTGTCTAAGGAAGAAAGAGAAAAGAAAAGGCTACTTTGCGCATTACGAAGAGGGGCTATTCATGGGGTCATGTGGGAGAGAAGAAAGAGGAAGGAAAAAAGGATAAGAAAATTAGAAAGCAAACAAAACAAAAAATTTTTTTTTTACTCGATCATAGAAGAAAAGAAAGAAAGAAGAGAGGGAAAAAAGTCATATATATAAATTATTTCAAAAATAATTACCAATTCAAAGATTAAATATTATTTTTCATCATTAAAATATAAATATTTACACCTATTCTAACTAAATTATATTATTTTAATTACTACCGGTCTGACCACGGTTTGATCCCGATCTGACCCATTAACCCTTGAACCAGTATCTAGACCGGTTCAGTGCTCGGTCTGGTTTTTTGTTCCTTGCTTGTAAGTCCCTATCGATGCAAGGCGTGTTATCGAGAGTGCATTGAAAAGGGACTAGAGGACAAGTACGGGTTTATGTGGCTACAGAGACTATAGAAACAACATAATTCATTGCCTAAGAGAAGGTTATATGTCATAAACTCAAACATTAACTAAGCGGCCATGCTATCTCACACCTCTTCTTGAAGGGTAAGTTGAATTAAATTTGATAAATATATATTTTATGTATGTAATGTGTTTTAATTTAAATGGTTTATGATGTTGTAGTTATCACTAGACACCGGTTGTTATTTGCCTATGGATCACTTTGTATATTGGTTTGATTCTTTTAGTAGGAAGCCGACCAACAAAACCAAAGAAATCTTTGAAATGTAAGTTACACTGTTAACTTATTTGTCAAGTTGATTAATTCAATTGCATATTATAATTTCTTTGTATTGATGATAGGAAATTTGAGCAACCTCGGTGCTAATCAGAAGTGAAGAATAAAAGAAGAATAAGGACAAGAAGGGCAAAGGGAAGATTACATTACCGAATAAAGTTAAATGGATTTTCCCTAGAGTAAGTTTCTTGAATTAATTATTTTTGGATTTCATTATTTTTTCAATAATATTTATCGTCATATTGATCACTATTTGTATATTTTTCAATATTGTTGCCAATTGGGAAGTGCAAAGTGTGGATACTATGTAATCCGCTATATGTATGAAGTAATTAGCACTGAGACAATTAATAACTTTCATGAGGTAATTATATATATGCAATATATGATTTTATTAATGAGCTTGTAAATTTTAGGGGCTAATGATATATTTAGATTCTATTTCAATTTTTAGGTGTTTGAAAATCAATCACCTTACTCAAGTGAGGAGATTGATTTCATAAGAAAGATCTTGTCCGCCTTCTTACTTGAGCAAAGTAGTTGGTGAATTGTTTTTGCATTTTATGTGACTCTTTTATAACTTTAGTTTGTTTAGGACTTGTTTTTGACATTAGGCATTTAGGAATTAGCATTTGAATTGGTTTTGTATGGGACATGCTTTTAAGATTTAGCCTTTGAATTAGCTTTGTATAGGAAATTGGTTCTAGACTAGTCTGGTATATAATTGCTACTTATAAAGTTTGCAATTGCAGCGAGATTTGTAAACTAAATGAATTGTATATTAAAAAAAAAAACCATCTTTTCTACATCACTTATTTTATTAACCATTGTAGATAAATTAATCAATGACATTTACAATAGCTAAACGTTATTGTTTTATGAATAATCCACGATAGTTATTAATTATAATCGTAGCAGAATTAATTAACTTTCTACAATGGTTTGTTAGTAATCATCATAGAAAGAAATATTCTATGATGCTAACTAACCATTGTAGAATGTCTTTGAAACTATGTCACCTATATTAACCGTCATTAAAAACCATATGTAACCGACATTAATAATCTTTTTCCCAGTAGTGGATATTAATTTGGATTAGGAGTGATTGCACCCTAAAAAGGGCAAAATTTTCATATTTTTCTTGTTAGTCTTTAATTATTGACTTTTGGGAATATGTGAAACTGCATTTCTTGAATTGCATTAGAAGGAAGAAATTTGAGCTAGAAGTTGAGAAGACTTTATAGTCTCATTCATCACAGCAAACAAGTGAAAATTGCAGCTATGCTTTTCACTTATCAAATCATCTTCTAGAAAATCTATGACTTGATTTCTCTCAATCTCAAGTACCTTCACCTTTTCAGATGCCATTTGAACCCTAATACATAGATAAAATGGCGGGCACACATTCATTATCTACTTTACTCATTTATCGACTCCATACCGCTATTCTCTCATCTCTTCATTTCTCTTCTCCATTTCCACTACCAGAGCAGACACTTTTACCTATATTCTGGAGGAATTTTTACCCTTTTTTGGGAATATAAGAAGAAGGGATGTAGTACATATCCCATGTTTCACTTCTATTTTATGTAGACATAAAAAGTGGGACTTTTCATGTTTGCTTTTGGAAAAAAAATGTGAAAAGTCCCACTTCTTATTTCTATTTTTTTTTAAAAAATAAAAGATATGAAAAGTTTTTTTTAAAATTCTAAATTTCTTTTCTATAAAAAAAATTAAGCTGTAATTTGATATACAATAACATACAATACTCTGGCAAACCACCAAATAGTCAATAACAGATCAAGATCATCACATTATAAATGCAATAACAACTCTAAACCACAATTGCAAAACTACTCTAAACCAAATTGCAAAAGATAAAGTTTATAAAGTGAATATCGTAAGGTAAGAAATGTAAAACACTATAGATCTCATCTATTTATCCATACACCACAACTCTTCAAGAAGTTGTTGTGCCAAAAAGTCTTAGATAAAATCAATCTCTTCAATATGATAGTGTAAGAGTCCTCATTATGAACAATTGGCAAATTGAAAAATGAGCAAATTTAAATCCATTAAGGGAATGAAGTGAGTGATAATTCAATTGAAAAATTCAACAACTATAACATAAGTAAAATTATTTGCACTTACCTCTTAAAAATTTTAGCACATCTACTCTTAATGGTTTCAAATATGAAACAACTAATATAGTATCTACACTCTATCTTTCCTTGTTGCTTAAGGCATTGTAGATCAAAAGCAAATGGCACATATAAGCAAAGGCATATATGTAGTGGCACATATAAATAAATATAATTAAGCTACTTGCCCTTTGTAACATCCTGAATTTTGGGCTTAAAGATGTAGGAAATAGCTTGAAATAGGCAGGCTACCAGACCCCTTGTGGCAGAAATCCCAAAAGTTTTCTAAAAGGATAAAAAGATTCTCATGGACCAAATTGCAAAGTGAATGTTTTTAGGACTAAGAAATGAGAAAAATAAAGACTGATTAAGTCTCAATGATTCAAGAGAATTGGAGATGATTAAGGGCCAAAGATTATGCCTGAAAATTTCAAAAAAAATTCTAAAAAATTTCAAAAAAACTGGAAAATAAGTTTTGAGGCCTATGTAGGGTTAAAAATGACGAAAATACCCCTGAAGCAAGTTGATAAAATTCTTAGGGTTTTGGCTAATTATGAATATTAGCTAAAATTGAATTATTAAAAATATGAGGAGGCTTCAAATAATTTTAAGAAAAGCATAATAATACATGAGAAATTATCATAGGTTTTAAAAATGATTTTGTCTCTAGAAAGCGAAAAAGTTGGCTTTAATAGAATTTAAAGCCTATTTATACACTATCTGGGAAAAGTCAAAATAAACCGTCTAGAGGTTGACTTTTGACCTAAAAAAATTAGAGAAATTTTTTGTGATGAAAAGATAGCATTGATACCCAGATACAAATTCTCAAAGTTATGGATCGATAGAGAGAATTCGATCAAGTTTGCTCCTAAATAAATGTTATTAAATGTTTTAATGAAAGAACAAGGGAAGAGAATCACTCCCTCTTTAATCATGTTAAATAATGTCATGTAAGGTTAATTGTGATGGAAAAATGATGCCGAAACATGACCTAGGATTACCGGGTAAGTTAGGACCCAAAAAAGTACTCGATACAACGTAAAATCATAAAATCAGTGGAGGACTACTTGGGAGCTGCATTTTGCACGAATTTCATATTAATTTCCTCCCTATTTTAATGCCAAAATGATGAAGGGACATAGATAGAATAATACATTTTGTTAAGGGTTAAGTTTGGAAGAATAGAATTATATATATAATAAAACATCATGCTTTTTTCACATGTGTGATAGGTGGCATGTGATGTGTCCCATAAGGTGACATTCCCATTAAATGAGAAGGACACCTAAGAGGGTTAGGTGCCAAGAATCAAGAAGGTAAGGGATACATAGCCAAAGAGATTAAAGGAATGGTCAAGATCAAGCCGCACATACAAAAGATCAAAGGCTAGGATTTAAGCAAATTTTTACCCCTCCTCACCCATTTGATAAGAGTTTTAGCCAGAACTAAAAGGGAGAGAAGTAGCACAAAATTAAAGAGAAAAATGAGAAGAGAAAGAGTAAGGAAAACCATGCAAGATCAAGCTCCAAGCCAAGGTATATTTATAGTTTTTGATGAAGTTTATCGTGCTACTTGTGTTGTTGAGCTTAGCCATGGTTTTGATGGATTTTGGAAGCTTGAAACCCTAGGTTGAGATGCTGTTCAATTGTGTTTGAACCATGAAAAAGATTGATTGATGCTAGAATTGTGTTTAAGGGTTTAAAAGGAATAAGAATTAAGTGATTTTGAGATGATTTGTGAAAGATTTCATGAGTGTATACCTAGGGATATATTTCTTTCAGAGCTGGTTCTTGGGATTATGATTGGATTTTGATCATTTTGATGCTTTCAATGTGTTTAGAATGAAAAATTGTGTGGGGTAGAGGTGAGAAAACAAGTTTGGAAGCATTGAAATTAAAAATAAAATTTTGAGCCCTAAGACCCTATGTTTTGGCTAGATTAGTTTGAGCCATGAGGAGTTGGATTTTGTTTAATTTGAATTTAAAAATGGATTCTACATGAAAAATTATGTGGTAGAAAGATTGAAAATCAAGCTCAAAAGTTAGAGGTCAAGATAGTTTAAAAAGAACAAAGTGTTGATGTTGTTTGTTACCATAGCTCTGATGAATAAATGGAAATTATGTGTTGATATATTTAGGTGATGAGATGTCAAGAAAGATAAATGGGAAGGTTAATCAAGTAACCTTGATGGTTGGGAGCAAAGGGAACATGAGAAAGCTTAAAGACAAAAGATAGTGAACTTACTTTTCTTATGTGCTTAATATGTATGCTTATGTGTTGATGTGCATTATGTTATTTGATAATGATATGAGATGCAAATGCAAGTATAATACTCTATTTCTTCTATGTCTTCGATGGCAATGCATGTTAATGTGAAAAATTGAGTATAAGAACATTCTATAAGTAAATGTGTGCTAGATCAAGTAAGCATGTCATACACTTGCCTCCATCTTGCATGCATTAATAGTAATTTTTGCTACTGAGATTCTGCTGAATCTCACCCTCTCTTAACCAGCAATAATAGGTAAAATGTGCAAGAAGAGGAACACAAGAGGTGGCATCAAGAAAGGAGAAGATTTGAAAGAAAAGGGTTATGGTTCAAATGTATTGATTTCCTCTATTGGTTAATATATGAGTATATGAGCATGCCATTGATATTATGTGTTGATAAATAGTGTAATTGACACATATGTTGAGTATAATGCTGTATGGAACTAATGCATGGATTGTTGTAGAGGTTACATGCATGCAAGGAATTAATTATGAATTGTTAATGCAAGTAAGGAGGATAAATTATCCCTAAATGAGCCATGAATTTTTTATAGAGTGAAAGTAAGGCAAATAAATGAATCTGCTCATAAAATTTGGTGAAATGTTAGAGCACATCCTAAACTTTAAAATATGCGCTAGATCACCTAAATTGGATGTGTGTTAAAAGTTATGATTGCTCAAATTTAGGCAAAGAATATGAAAAATACTGTTTTGACTAAAATGAACAGTAAACTTTACACAATTAATTGTATGAATTAGTAAGGGTGAAGTCAAGATTTATATTTTTTTCCCTATAGATAATTGAAATATCTTAAAATATAATTTTAAATCACCTTAATATGGTTTTTTATTTATAATTAGGTATGAATTTTCAAAGTTAGACTGAAAAATCTGGAATAAACTAGTGAACAGTAACCTAAGTAATCAATTGCGAGTTTTCAATCTACGGGCTGGTTTCGTGATCTGCTTGAACTGTAATGCTTTCAAATACATGCTAAAAAGGGTTTAAATGTCTCATCTTGAATTTTGGGTCTTGAAGTACTGAAATTAGCATGACATGGGTAGGCTACTAGACTCTTTTTGGCAGAGGTCCCAAAGATTCTTTGGAAGGACAGCAGGATTCCTAAGGACCAAATCGCAAAAGGAAAGTTTTTTAGGACTGAGAAAAGAGGAAGTTAGAGACTCAAAAGAAGTCTCGAGAGCCTAGGAATGAGAAATAGAGATAAAAGTATATCAAAAGTTATGTTAGAGGCCTCAATGAGGTGAATTTTGAGGTTAAGCCAAACTAGGGGCAAAATTGTAATTTTGTAAAGTTTAAGGCTTGTAAGGGCAAAAATGGAAATTATGCCCGAAAATCTCAAAAAAATCCCTAAAAAATAGGAAATGGTAGGCTAAGACCTGAACACTTCAAAAAAATTTCAGAAAAATGGGGATAAGGTTCAGAGGTCTGTATGAGGCTAAAAATGAAGAAAATGCCCATAGAAGGAAATTGTGGAATTCCCAGGGTTTTGACTGATTTGGAATATTTTCAAAAATGAATTATTTAAAGTATAGGGAGGCCTCAGATAATTGGAAGAAAATGGGAAAAAATACTTGAGGAATTATCACAGGTTTTAAAAATAATTCCATCCCCAGAAAGCGAAGAGGTTAGCTTTAATAGAATTTAAAGTGTATTTACATGCTATCCGAGAAAAGTCAAAGTCAAATGTCTAGAGGTTGACTTTCGAATTAAGAAAAATTAGAAGAATTCCTCGTGATGAATAAATAGTATTGGTACCCGAACATAGATTCTCAGAGTTGTGGACTGGTAGAAAAAACTTGTTAAGATCACTCCGAAATAAATATTATTAATTATTTTAATTATTTTAATAGAAGAACAAGGGACGAGCATCACTCTCTCTTTGAGCATGTTATATAATGCCATGTGGATTTATTTGAGGTGAGAAAAAGGTGCCATAACATGTCCCAATTGTCCCGAGAAAGTCAGGACCCCAAAAAGTACCCTATATGGTGCAAAATGACAAGATAGGTGGAGGAATGCCTAAGGGTTGTATTTTGCACGAATTTTATATTAATTTTCTCCCTATTTTAATACCTAAATGATGAAGGAATATAGAAGAGACTAGTGTACGGTTAGATGGGAAAAGAAGGAATTATATGTACAGTTGGATACAAGACACGTGTACGGTCGGATGCAAGACACGTGTACGGTTGGATTAAAGGCATGTGGCTTGATGATACAAGCATGATGTCATCAAGATAATATAAGCATGATGTCATATGACACATATTATCACAAGATAAAAAGAGAAAATGGACGGTCTAGATCAAGCCACATATTTTTAAGATCAACAGTCCAGATTCAATCTTCATTTTTATAAATACCCCCTCCCCTCCCTCATTTTTATCCAACCTAGAGGAAACCTTGGTAAAACTCTGGTAAAATGGTTTCTGGAGAGAGAAAGAAGAGGGAGAAAGAAAGGCTAAGTGACTCCATGTAAGATCAAGCTCCAAAACAAGGTATGTTCATGGTTTTGATGTAGTTTTCACTACCCTTGTTGTTATTGAGCTTGGTTATGGATTTTAATGATTTTTGGGAGGCTTGAAAGGAACATGAATCAAGTGATTTTATGCTGAAATTTGTTGAATTTCATGATTGTGTAACTTGAGAAAATGTTTCGACCAGACCTGGTTCTTGTGCCTAGGATGTGATTTTGATGATTTTAATGCTTCCAATATGTTTAAAATAAAAAATTGTATAGGGATAAGACGAATGAATGAAACTGGAAGCATTGGAATCAAAACTGGAAATTAAGTGGCAGATTTCAGTTTTGGCCTAGGACTAGGGGAAGGAGCTGGATTTTGATGTATCTAAACTCATATTTGGATTCCTTGTGCATAATTGTGTAGGATTGGTCTAAGAGAACAATTTTTACAAAGCTAGAACACTATATTATAAATTAAGGAATAAGGGATTAAGTTTAAGGACACGAGTCTTCCATATTGTGTAATTCTTGGTCCTAATGAGTAATGTGACCCTTGTGGCTGTGATTAGGACCTTGATGCATCCAAGAGAAGGTTTAGATGTGGTTGAGCAAGCAACCTTAATGGTTGGAAGCAAAAGGGAGTAAAAAGAAAGCTTAAGGACACAAGGTAGCAACCTTTACCCTACTCTTATGTGCTTGGTATTTGCTTGCATGTATGACATGTTCTGTGTTTATATGGTTTTATGAACTCATGCATTGTGATTGTGAATATGTTTAAAATGTGTCATAGGCCTATGTGTATTATGGTTAATGCATGATGATTTTCAAACATGTCATTATGTTATAAAGGTGTTAAGTTGCAAGCATATTATAAATGCTAAGCTTGCCATGTATGTTTGGGTGGTTATTGTTTGCTACTGAGATGCTTTTGAATCTCACCCCTCCATAACCAATTATTGAGGTCAAGTATGATGGACAATGATTGCATGAAGGAGAGCATGAGAAGGAAGGAGAAGAAAGTGGAGAATTATTCATGTCAATAAATGAAGCTATTAGTTAATGTATGATTCTCCTAATATGTAAATTATGTATATGAATGCCAATAATGTGATGTATTTGTTTAGAATTTTTATAGTATGAATAGAAATCTATAAGAATAAATGAGAAAGGATAGGGCCAAGTTATGCATGCCAAACAATAAAAAGAATTAAAGCAAGAACTGTCTAATGAATAAAACATAGGTCTTAGAGCACTCAAATTCCAGTTCTGATTTGACCTATCAAATGAATGAGTTAAATCGTGAAATTTGGCAAACATGTTGTACACATCTCAAGCTTTAAAATGATAGGTAGATCAAATAAATTGGATGTGTACACAAGGAGATACAAATTTCCAAAGTTGAGGCATGGAATCCGAAAGTTCCAGGTTTTACCAAAGGAACAGTAATATTTATTGATTAAACTATATGAATTGAGTAAGGATACGTCTAATTGGATATTTTTTCCTTAAAGAGAATTAAAAGAGCTTTCTAGATAATTTTAGAACACCTCAATACGATTTTTATAGATTTAGTTATGATTTTTTGAAGTTGGACTTGTAATCTGAAATTTGAATAGTGAATAGTAACCCGAGTACTTATGTTGAAATTTTAAATCCACGAGCTTGTATCGTGATTCTCTTAAACCATAACACTTACGAATGCATAGTCTGAGAATAAAAAGAAGGATGTTTTATTAAGGAAGGATGTTTCACCCTTTAATAAGTGGTGGTAGATGACAAGGTATTTGGTCTCTCCAATTATATTGTTCACACATCTTAGTTAATTCATGACACCCTACAAAATGTAAGATTCCACTTTAAATGTACCGAGTGGTATTTTGTACTAGGTATTTGGTCTCTCCAATTATATTGTTCACATATCTTAGCTAATCCATGACACCCTACAAAACATAAGATTCTACTTTAAATGTAGCCAGTAGTATTTTGTACTCCTTTATAATGTCAATGTGCCGTTTTACCTCAATTACATATTGACCGAACTAAAACTTCTGAATCTAAAACGGGAACACGAATGATATCTATTTGCAATGAAATTTTAAACAACACTTTATTATCAGTCAAAGTTCATAAGAAAAAAAATTCACAAAACAATGAACAGATTATTTATTACTAAATTATCAAATTTATTACAAAACAATTACCAAAAATTCGAAATAAATATCAAAAAATTATTAAAAAAATAAAAAACTTCAAAACTAATCAACTTGAAACATTTAAACATGTTTCTAATATCATATATAGGAAGGAATTGAGGTTTTCTCACACCAAATGCCATAATCAACAACTGAAGCACATAAAAAACGCAAAATCAAAAATGCAAGCCAACCACAATGTAAAACTAACAAACCTATTTGAAATACAACAAATTTTTATGGTCAAAACATCCAAGAAACTAAGAAAAATTGAAAAATTGAAAAAAGAGGATACTCACATAGTAGAGATGATTCAAAGACACGAAGTTGGGCATTCAAATGGCAATGGACGGCGGCAAGACACCACAAGCTAAATGGAGGAGTTTAAATGGTGGGAAAGGTGGAAGAATGGCTAGTAATGGAAGTTCTTTGGTGGTGGGACAGAGGGGGACCACGGTGCACTGATACGAATTGTGAAAATGAGTAAAACTGAATCTTATCAAAAGTTATTTTAAAACTTTCCACAGTGGTTATTAAGAAAATTGCTGTGGAAAGTACTTTTAATGGTGGTTATTTACAACTGCGTAGAAAATCAAACATCAGGCCACTTATTTACAAAAATACCACGGTCTTTTTTTCCACGACGTTTTTCTTCATAACCGCCATTATTTTGTGATGTTAATTGTCTTTTTTCTAGTAGTGTCTAATTCACAAATAAGTGTTATGTTAGATTAGTAAAGGGTTTGAGTAATTTGTGATGTTTAAAATTCAAGTTTTGTTGGTATAATAAGAATATCGTAGTAATTTTCCATCCATGCTTCAAAAGCATAGTAGCTTTATATCTTTATGCGGGGATAAAACTATAGAAGTTAAAAAAAAAATTGCAGGAAGAGGATGGATCCCTTGCGGTCACCATTTTAATCGTAGGGACTGTATTCAAGGTCCATTTTGAAAGGAAAAAAAAGAATATAAGAAGTAAATATTACTTCTGATCCTTAATATAAAAATTAGTTTGACGTTCAATTTAGTGTTAAATATAATACCCCAATCCACTTATCTTTTATATTTATCTATTTTTTTAAAGTAATCTTTGTAATAGTTACACATATTAAATGTTTCATCAAATAGTAATTCTAGCTGATACACATGATTAGTAAGGGTATTTTAGGGAAGACAATCCATATTTATTATAAATAGCTAACTTAAACTAATTTTCTTGATATATTTAAATTAATCAACTAGTTCTTATATTGATCATCGGAGGTAGTATATTAATAATGAAAAAAAAATATTGTTGTGAGAATCATACATCTTAATTCTTAATGAAAAAGCATTTAAAAATTCTTACTACCAGGGTTGGGTCTAATAAAAAGAATTAGTCCATCATCATGTGACGAATTAATGTTCAAATCCACTAAAAAAGGTGTATATATTTATTGCTTGATAGTTTTTCGAGCATGGTTACCTCTAAAAAGAGAATACTTGTGTCTAGGAAAAAAGCCATTTGAAAAATTTTTGTCCTTCTAAAACGTTTAACTTTGTGCAGTGCAATTTGTGTAATATTGATATTTTCGTGTTTCCAAATAATTCAAAAACTTATTTTGAAATTTTAGATAATTTATTTTGATTCAATAATTCATTCGGTTTATTTTCGCAAAAATACAAAATCCTTTACCGTGGTAATACCTGTCTTTCTTTTTTCTCGGGGCGTATCTTTGCTTCTTTTGTAATAAATGTGTAATGAGGTTCATTTAGTGGGGTATCATTTTATCCATCTTTAATAAGAAAAATTGTTCTTACCAAAAGCAATGTCTTCTCATTTGGGGGGGGGGAAGCTTTTCTGCTATGAGCCTATGAAAATGAAAGAACTTTGAAACTTCTCATGTGAAGCCTGAGCAGAAGCGAAGAAATTATCTTTTCAAGACATACTCTCTCACAAAGCATTATCCAAAATTAAAAAAACTCCCCCTCAAAACACTTCACATACCGAATATGTTGATTTATTTTCTTCAAAATATACACTATCTTTTACAATTTAACTATGTAACTGTGAAATTATGTTTTGAAATTACCAAATGATTATAGCAGAACCCGCATTTGCCTGAGGCGGAGTAGGAATCAAGATAATATTGCTAGCAGGAGCAAACATTTGACCAGAAAGATTCGAAACGGGAGAGAGAGGGGAGAATCCACAAGGTTTTCTTATTTGACAAATAATTGTATGTAATTTGGACTTCCCCACGCCCCTCTGACCTTAGCTCACTCGGTAGAGCGGAGGACTGTAGTAGGTAAAACGCTTGACGGGCATCCTTAGGTGGCTGGTTCAAATCTGGCAGGTCGGACATGTGCTATGCATGGGGTGATAAAGGAGGAATGTTAAAGTTCAGTTTTTCCTTCTCCTTCCTATCCTCTTTTTCCTCTGGACATACTTCCTATTGGGATGAGAGAATTCATGGTCTTAGATGCATGAGTTGTGGTATGAGAAAATTCACAATGCATGAGTTGTGGTATGAGAAAATTCACAGATTTTCTCCAAAATTAAAGAAAGTTCATGGTATGGATAGATGAATTTGTAATGCTGTAGATTAAATAAAATACTCTAGTCAGATATTAAATAATTTTGTTCTCCTAAATAGGAGGCAAAATAAAAGAAAATATCTAAGGTTCATTAATAAAAGCGCTAAGTCAGCATGCTGAGTCACCAAGGTGCACTTGTGATGCTGCTAAGTCATCTAATGAGTCAGTAGGAGATAATTATAGACAGTACAGAAAGCAGAACACAGTAAGGGTGGGTTTTAGATAGTCTTCTGTCTACCCGATACAGTAAAATCTCTACTATGTGACTCAATGAGGCTAAGTGGCCAGTTAATGAAGCTGACTACTTTCCTCTCTGCTCCTCCATATAGGTGGCGAAAGGGAAGCGCTCCTATTGGTTAGAAATTCCAAGAAAGCACGTGGGAAAAAAAAAAGAGAAACCGTTAGCTTCAAAGCTTATTGAAGAAGCCTTTGAATTCTCTTTTCGTCTCATCTTTCATGCCATATGTAAGGATTTTTATTGGTGAAAATGTTGCAAGAAGACTCTTGGCAAGTTGATCATAACACGTGGCAAAATCATGAGCTTGATGTCTTAATCAAGAAACACACGGCACACTTGATGTAAGCATGATGATGTAAGGGAAGGTGATATCATGAGACACTTGTTAATCTTGATTACACTTGGCAAGATCACAAGTCTCCTAGCTTAAGATTTGTCCATTTGTAATGAAGAGTTAAAAGAAGGATTGGGATTTAACCACATACCTCTTATAATTTTATGCAACTCTAAGGGCTAAGAGTTAAAAGGAGCACTATAAATACCCCGTCCATCCCTTCACATTTTCAGCCAAGGAAATTCTAGTGAGAGAAAGCTTAAACAAGACCAAGTTACCACCAAGGTAAGCTTTTGTTCCCTTTGTGAATTGTTTGGCTTTGGTTAGGACTTGTGAATTGTAATTGTTTGGGACCGTTTTTAGATGGTTTTCATGTTGATTTTGTGGCTTTTTCTTAAGAGGAAATGCTGTCCAAATTTCAAAAAAAAAAAAAAGAGAGAAGGGAAGGATAGCTAGGAAATGGGAACAGTGTGCAAGCAATAAAAGGGAGTAGGAATTGGTGGTTATGATTGATTTTTGGAAGAAAATCCAACCCCTTAACCATATATATGTGTTTGATCAAAATGAAAAATAGGGGTTAGAGTTTGATTCAAATTGATTTGATGTTCCATTGTGTTTAAATTATGAAATGGTGTAGGAAAACACCAAGAAAATGTGTTTGAAAGTATTAGAATTGAAAATAGAAATTCTGGATCCTAAGACCGTATGATTTGGCCAACCCAAGAAATGAGGGAAGGAGTTAAATTTTGATAAATCTAAGCTCATATTTGGATTCTTCATGAAAAATTGAGTAGGAAATGACTAAGGGAATGATTTTTAAGGCTATAGAAAAGAAAGTGAAATGTAATGTTAAAGAGGAATCAAGTTTGAAAGTAAGAGTTATTAGGGATTGCCATGGTCCTAATGAGTTGGCTATTAATGTGTTAATGTGATTAGAGCCATGTGACATCAAGAAAGATGAATGGGAAAGGTTGATCAAGCAACCTCAATTGTTAGAAGCAAAGGGAGCAAGAGGAAGTAAAGAGAAAGTTTAAAGACATAAAGTAGCAAACTTTATCCTACTTTTATGTGCTTGGTATTTGCTTGCATGTATAGCATGTTTCTATGTTTATGTGATTTTATGAACTCATGCATTGTGATTGTGGATATGTTTAAGGTATGCCATGGGCCTATGTGTTTTATGATACATGCATACTGATTTCCAAACATGTTATTATGTTATAAGGATGTTAAGTTATAAGCATGTTATGAATGCCAACTTTGCTATATATGTTTGGATAGTTATTGTTTGCTACTAAGATTCTACTGAATCTTACCCCCCCTTAGCCAACCATAACAGGTATAATGTGCAAAGGAAGAGGAATGCATGAAGGAGAACAAAGAAAGAAGAGAAGAATGTGATAATTGAGCATATGTAATTAATATAGCATTTATGTTTGATGTATATATGAACATGCCTCTCAATGTTATATGATATTAAATAATAATGATGGCATGTATGATTGAATGAGATAATGTATAGGAATAATTTATGGATTGATAGAATGATAACATGCAAGAAAGGAATTAATTATACAATATTATTGCAAGTTAGGGGATAATTTATCCTTAAATAAGCCATGAAACGGTGGTCAAGTGGAAGGAAAGCAAATGATTGAAACTACTCGTGAAATTTGACATGACTAAAGTACACATCCTGAACTTTAAAAACAAATGGTAGATCACCTAAATTAGATGTGTGCGCTAAAGGTTATGATCCCTCAAAGTTAGGACAGAGAATCTGGAAAATACTGTTTTGACCAAATGAACAGTTATTTTCACACAGTTAATTGTACAAATTAGTAAGAGATAAGAGGTAAGTCCATATTTATATTTTTAACCAATGAAGAATCGAAAGAGATTCAAATAGGATTTTTAGCTATCTTAATACGATTTTTCTATAATTAGTTATGAATTCTTAAAATTGAACAAAAAATCTGAAATTTACCCGTGAATAGTAACTTGAGAAATTAAATGCAAGTTTTCAATCTATGAGCTTGTTTCATGTTTTGTTTGAATCGTAACGCTTCCAAACATATACTAAAAAGGGTTTAAGAAGGAAGGATGTTTTAGAAATCACCGTTTTATCCTTCCTTAATGTGAGCCACTTTTTGGGTTATAGGGCCATGAAAGACTTGCAATTTGAGCTTAAGTGATTGTCTTCGGCCCCAGTTGAAGAGTATATTTGATAGGTTGATATAAATAGATGCCAACCATGTTATAAATAGGTCCAACCACAGTCTTAAGACCTTGAACTCTATGGGTCTCCTTACAACTTCGTTTTTGGCATTTTTAAATCCACTATCAATCTTAGCTTCAGTGTTTGGTCCCTCTATCAATATCTTCAGCCTTAGCCTACGAACCTTCCTGAAATGTCCTAGAATCAAATGAAAGAATACCTTTCATCCCTATAGATAAATGCATTAAAGAGAAATTATAAAAAACAATAGACAAACAAGCCATTTTTATCACTTATTTCATTTAATGGCCTTTACCGTATTTTTCATATATTTGTTGTAATTTTATGCAATTATCATTTTAGAAAAACCCCTAAAATAGATAGCAATCATATAATAAAATAGTGATTCATCGGTCATCCATGTCGTTAAGATTTTAGGATTTTCTTTATGTTTTCAATCCAATATCTATTCTTCATTACTGGATTTGTTTTGCCAACATACTTCATTATTGATATAGTATATTGGTGGATGTATTTTGATATCCTGTGTAATACAACACATACATGCAATACATCGTTCTAAATATCAACAACTTACAATAATCGGGAGTGACTGAGGTTTTATTATTTGCTGAAAAATGTCTTAACTTGAAGTGATTAGAAGTTACTATATCTCGTCATGAAGAGTTATGTCTTAATTAATAGTTAGCTTGAAGTAATTGGACGTTGGTGCTTCTAGCTAATGTGTCATAATACCTAATGATTGGGGATAATACGCAGGCTTTCAACCATCAGAAGTTAGTCTCAAGTTAACATTCATTCTCGATACGTTACTTTTATGACTTGAGTCTATAATTAAAAGTTATAGACATCTTCATGAAAATCTGATGAGAACTTCAAGTAATCATGTCGAGTAACCAAGTCAACATGAAAATACATTACCTTTATGTTGGATTACTTAGCTAACTCGAGTTAGGATATTTTGTGTTTTGAAATACCATATCGATCGTGTTAGATTTTTGGGCTTGGATCCGCCCTTGATGGGCCGGATTATTTGACCGGGTATAAAGAGAATATATCAGTCAAATATCCAAGCGATATTGTGATATGTTTGACTTGGTCAAACACCCTGAATCATATCCAATCGGTTACGATATAAATCTAATTAATTTATATTAAATTAATTAATTTATATTGTGTAGATTAAATATATATTAAGTATATATATTTAGAATTAATTGTGATTGATTCTGGATTTAAATTCAAATATCATGATATTATGAGATAAGGATATATTATACCTTATCTCAGATTTTATCTGATGGGCTTAGTGGATATTTTTATGCTACCCAAAATATCCCTGACAAAAGCTATAAATAGAGGCTTCCCCCCATCAGTTCAAACCACTCCAGTAGTAGAGCTTTCCTACTATCTCTCTCTCTCTCTCTTATTTTCTTTCTTGCAAAAGAGGTGCTCTGCTGTGCACTTAAAAGCTCAGACTTTTATAGTCTAGCTTAAGCGTGAGCTAAGAAGATCCGACTGACCCAACCCGAGATCCGACCTGGTATGTTTTCGATCCATTCTAATATTTTTCTTACATTGGCATCAGAGCCGAGATGTTCTTGAGGCTCTCAATATATGTGTGCATATATTATTCACGTTCATTTTTTTCCGCTGCATCATGAATATGTCGTATTCAATTCGAACTCAATATGCTTGTGTTTTAAACTCAAATACACACTCCGTATATATAAGTGAAGTTCAAAAACATTACCTGTTATTCCGTAAGGTTCAAAAACGTGATCGAAATCTTCTTTTTCAAAAGCTCCAACGTCGGCCGTACGAACCAGTTTTTGAATCTTTAAAAATATTTTTTTAAAGAAAATGAACCCATAGAGTTGTAGAGTACGAAAATACGAGTTCATAGACACCTAAAATGCATAAAACGGAGCTCGGAGGAGGAAGAAATCACGGTTCGAAAATGGCGGGTCGCGACGGACCCGCCAGAGCTCCAGCCGGATCTGGGGCGACCTGGCTGGAGGTCAGGGACGACCTGACCAGCCCAAAATGGCGTCGTTTTGGCTGGCCAGGACGCAGCGTTTCACTTTAAGTGAAACGCTGCGTTTTGGGTCTGTGGACCCGAATCCTCCCTGGAAGTTGGGTCGGTAGACCGACCCGACCCAAAAAAATTAAAAAAGATTTTTTCGGAATTTTTTTTGGACGTCTACCGAGGGATCATTTTGTCATAAAAGGCACATATATAGACTCCTTAAGACGTGAGGAATCAGATGGAATAGGTCAGGTAATGGCTAGAGGCCGGATAGGCGGCGCGTGTGAGACACGCGCCGGTCCCGAGAGTGGGCGAACCTACCCTTTATTTAAAAAAAAAAATTGAATGTTTATTGGGGCGCGTGAGGGGATGTTTTTGGGCCCTGTTTGACCTGAAATATTTCTAAAATCATGAGCTATAAATTGATATATTATGTGCCTATTTTTTTATGACTTTTTAGGTACGAAAAATAGCAAATAAATGTTTTGAATATTTATTTTTATTTTTCTTAACTTCTTCTTTTTGGGTTTAGGAAATGGCCAACTCAAACTCAAATTCTAACCACTCTTTTGGAAAATATCCAACTTATTCTCCTCTTTCTGATGCTCCAAAATCTTCAAATTATTTTGCTGCCGAAAGTACAAATAAAAGAAAAGCGCCTCAATCACAAGTAAACTCTAATGTACCTGAGGGGAGCAGTGGTAAAAGGAAATGTGTTCCTGACCAACAAGAGGAAGAAGTCTGCAGACCAAAGGACATAAATTTAATAAAACAAATAGCAGAAAAGCATGCTGATGAATACAAGCATCAAAAGTGTCTATTTTCAAAATTGAGTTATTATGCTAAACAAATTGTCAATGAGCAAGACGCACTCTTTTTCTCAAACATTGCAATCCAATACAGAGAGGAACTGGCAAGTAGGGGACACATATTTAGTGAAGCTTTTTTTAAACAAAGTCTCTATAGATGCTGGAACGATGTTAAAGAGAGTTTGAGAGAACCCATGATAAAATATATCATGAACGAATGAGTTTTTGTTCACATTTATTTTTCCCTTTTCATTTAATGTTTACTCTTGAGACTTTATTTTTTGGGATTATCCAATTTTTTTGTAAACATTTATGCTTCAATAAATAAAGTTTTTTTTTAATTTTAAAATGCTTTATTTGAGTGGGAGTTTTCATGAGGAAAACTCAAATTGGGGATATGTTCAAGGAAAGTCAAAGATAAGAAAGGTAAGAGACTAACCAGGAGTAATGGGATGGGAGCCAACCTAGTTGTCTCCTGATCATGAAAATGGTGAGACTCTTACCCGGACGACCTATGACCTACTTGAATAATGTGTATGTTGCATACCGTACTAAAATGCATTGTTGTCTATATGATAGCACGATGTCTCAAAGAGGAATCAAGTCCATTATAGCTGACCTCGTAGGAGGTGACAAGCTGAATGGAGACAATTACAGCATGTGGCGTCGTAAGATATCGTATGTCCTCGAAGAACAAGAAGTCACTGATGTGTTGACTACTTTTCTTCCAGAACCTGAGGCGAATGCATCGCAAAGGGACCAGGACGGCTACGCGGCCTGGAAAAGAAGGGACACTATCGCCAGAATTACTATGCTAAGTGCCATGACTGACGATGTGTTGGTGCAATTCGAAACACACGCTTCCACCTCTGCCATGTGGGCAGCACTGAAATCCGAATTTGACGGTACCTCTGCTGCGAGGCTTAGGAGACTCACCGTCAAACTCGATAATTTCAAGCTGGGTCCTAACACTCCCATAAGGCATCACCTAAGGGCAATGCAGAACTTAATCAGGGAGCTTAAGGAAGCCGGAGGCGCCTTATCTGATGAGCAACAGATTCAAGCTGTCATGAGATCTCTCCCAGCAAGTTGGGATACCATGAAGCACACAATTACTCATAACGAGAGTATAAAAACCTTTGCTGATGTAGCTCGCCACCTCCAACTGGAGGATGATCGAATGGAAACTGTGAAACCTATCAGTAAGGCATATTTAACTGAAGGAAAGGGAGGAGCAGCCTCCCAAAACCAGTCCAAGAGAAGCAAAGGCTCTCAAAATAAGAAAGGCGGCCCTAAAGTAAAGAAGGGAAAGAGTTCCTTCAAGAAAGGCAAGAAACCTGCAAAGAAGCGGAACATAGCAACCATAAAATGCTATGCTTGCCAACAAAAGGGGCATTATGCCAAGGACTGCCCTGAGCAGAAAAAGGTATTGGATTCAGATTCAATACATTTCTCTTATGTTTCTAGCACTGCGTTTATTGTTGAAACTAATCCTATTTGGGTTATAGACTCAGGGGCCACAGACCACGTGAGCAAGGATTATGGGAACTTCACAGAATTTCATCGGTTACCAGCAAGAAGCAGATGACTTTATGTTGGGAACAACGCGAGAGTAGAAGTCAAAGGGATCGGTACTTGTGAGCTGACCCTGCAAGGAGGAAGGACCCTAGTCCTGCAAAATGTCCTCTACGCTCCGGAAATCCGACGAAATCTTGTGTCTGTTATTTCCTTAGTTAAATTTCATTTCAATGTCTTTTTTCATGATTTCATAGTAGAAATTTTGTATGGGACCAATTTTTCAGTTTCTGGTTATGTTTCGGATGGTTTCTTTTTTTAGAAAATTTCAATGATAATTTTTCTAGTTCTTGCTATGCACTTTCTTCCGATGTCAATTACGATATATGGCACGCTAGATTAGGACATATTGGTCAAGAACGCATGACCAAACTGGCAAAAGAGGGTTTGCTAGGAAACGTGTCCAAAAAGGAAATGTCTCTGTGTGAACATTGCTTGTTGCTGGCAAGAGCACAAGGAAGCCTTTCGGAAAGGCAACCAGGGCTAACCATCCTCTTGAATTGGTACACTCTGATATTTGCGGACCAATGAGTGTTAGGGCACGTCACGGAGCATGGTATTTTATTACCTTCATCAATGATTCTTCCCGATATGGCTATACTTACCTGATTTCCCACAAATCTGAGGCATTAGAGTGCTTTAGAAAATATCTCAATCTAGTGAAAAATCAGCTAGGTTCAAGAATCAAAGCCTTAAGAACTGACCGAGGTCGAGAATACCTCTCTGATCAGTTCAAGGAGCTCTATGAAGAAAGGGTATTGTTAGGCAACTAACAATCCCCGGCACTCCTCAACAAAACGGAGTTGCTGAAAGGAGAAATAGGACTCTCCTCGATATGGTTAGATCAATGATGGCACAAGCTGAGCTTCCAACCTCATATTGGGGAGATGCTCTTTTAACTGCCACATTCATACTTAACCGAGTGCCTTCTAAATCAGTCACCACAACCCCTTATGAATCATGGACAAACCGCAAACCGGATCTAAGCATCCTAAGACCATGGGGGTCAGCGGCCTATATTCGTGATTCTTCCCATAAATATGACAAGCTAGAACTGAGGGGCAAAAAGTGTATCTTCATAAGATACTCTGAGAACTCTAAGGGGTATGTCTTCATTGGTGAAAATGATGACGGCTCAGTGACTGAGATAGAGTCAAGGGACGCAACATTCATAGAAACCGAATATCCTAGCAGAGGGAGTATTGATCGAACAAGCCGTCTTTATGAGGATGATGGCAATGAGGTACAACAAAGTGTTCTTCAGTCTACTGATCTGAGTGGGAGGGTTGAACCATTTTCACAACAAGGTTTAACCCAGTCACAGGAAGTAAGTCCTACAACAACCCCACTTAGGAGAAGTAACAGAGACAAAACTCCTAGGAGACGCTTCTCAATTGAAGGAGCAACTTTCATCGTTAGTCTAAAAAATGATGAAGGAGACCCCGTAAGTGTTAAAGAAGCACTAACAGGACCTGCTAAGGAAAAATGGCAGAAGGCCTTACAAGAGGAAATGGATTCCATGGAATCCAACCAAGTATGGGAATTAGTTGATCTACCGCCTGGCCGAAAGGCAATTGGGAGCAAGTGGGTTCTCAAGTACAAACGTAAGGCTGATGGATCAATTGATAAACCCAAAGCAAGGTTAGTTGCCAAAGGGTATACACAATGGGAAGGAGTGGATTACGCAGACACCTTCTCACCTGTTGTACGTTTCAACTCGATACGACTGATACTGGCTTTAGTAGCAATTTTAGACTTAGAGTTACATCAGATGGATGTAAAAACCGCTTTCTTGAATGGAGAACTAGATAAGGAAATCTATATGGAACAACCTGAGGGCTTCATACAGAAAGGGAACGAACAAAAGGTTTGTAAACTCTTGAGATCCATTTATGGACTCAAGCAATCATCTAGGCAGTGGTACTTAAGGTTCCACAAAGCTATAAGCTCCTATGACTTTGAAATGATCGAGGAAGATCACTGCATTTATATCAAGCGGTTTGGAGACAACTTTGTCATTCTATCCCTCTATGTCGACGACATACTACTAGCTGGTACCAATCTGAAACTAATAAAGATGATCAAAGAGTGGTTATCCTTGAACTTCGAGATGAAAGACATGGGCGAAGCAGAATATATCTTACGTGTTAAGATAAGAAGAGATCGTTCTAGAAAATTGCTATCATTGTCACAAAAGGCATACATAGCAAAGATTCTTGAGCGTTTTAATATGAGAGACTGCAAGCCTATGGATACCCCTGTGGTTAAGGGACATAACCTAAGTGAGGAAATGCGCCCTACAAAACAATGCGATATAGAGCACATGAAGAGAGTCCCATACTCAAGTGCCGTTGGCAGCCTAATGTACGCCATGTTGTGTACCAGGCCAGACATATGCTTCGCAGTCGGACTTGTGAGTCGATTCCAATCCAATCCAGGAGTCAAACACTGGAAGCTGTAAAGAGGATTATGAGATATCTAAAAGGAACCATGGACTATGAGCTATGCTATCAAGGAAATGGCCTTCGTGCGGAGGGTTATTCCGATGCTGATTGGGCAGGAGACCTGGACGAGCGACACTCGACGTCAGGCTATGCTTTCCTACTGAATAACGGAGCAATCTCCTGGAGCAGCAAGAAACAAACGTGTGTGTCTCTTTCATCCATGGAAGCAGAATATGTAGCTTGTTTTGCAGCTGTCCAAGAAGCTGTGTGGCTAAAAGATTCTTAGTACGATTGGGAATCCATGGTGGGAGTGAGGGACCAACTCTGATTCACTGCGATAGTCAAGCAGCAATAGCCTATGCAAAGGACCCTAAGTACCACAATCGTACTAAGCATATAGACATAAAATATCACTTTGTAAGGGATATGATCGCTAAGAAACAAGTGACAGTTCAATACTTGTCCACTCATAAGATGTTGGCAGATCCCCTAACCAAGCCTATAGCTAGAGATCCTTTCGTTAAGCATGTAAAGGCCTTGGGCATGCGTAGAGCATGATGTATTGAACTCTTTTTTCTTTTTGATTCTTTTTTTTTGTTCAAATATGCAGGCACAAGGCATGTTGTATGAAACCTTTTCCTCTTACTTAGTAATTCAATGCATTTTATCCAGTTCAAAGAAATTTTTCTTGTATATACATTTGTGTGTTTATACATGCATAGGCACAAGGTATGTAATACAAATATGTCGTACAGGTCACAAGGTTGGCTCACTCACACGAGCAACCGCCTCGCTATGTTCTCATGGGATGTAGAAAGGTTTGACAGCAGATGATCACCATGAGATGGTAGAGAAGAATCACTGCACAAATGTCACCTCAGCTAGACTGAGATGAGACCCATAAAAGTTTGGGTCGAATCATGGAATAATGTGTCATCCATGAGACCTGTAGCCAGACAAGGAACTCTTCACTAGTAAGACGTCATATATAGTTGTGATGAAAGAGCTCCTGGTTCAAATGTGGAGTGCATTTGTGAACTTAAGTCTGTACGGGTTAAAACCAAAAGCTGACATACTCCACTTGGTGGATTGAGCACCGTAGCATGCAATTGCTACTGCAATTCACTCAAATCCGCAACAAGGGACATAGATGGAAGATCCTGATCCATTACGGTGTGAGTCCCAGAAAGGAAATAAACCTTTCATAATGCCCTTAAGACTTAGACAACATCACAAGGTTTTGGTTTAGTGGCAGCTACTCTAGCCTAAACCCCATGGTCAAGAATGATGCGATCTAACGGGTCAAGACTGAGAAAGCGACTATGCCAAATCTAAATGATGAATAGTCAGAAGGAAGATTTATCTTGAAATACACATCTACGTTGGTGTCTGTGACATGTCCCTTGCAGGTTGAACAGAACAACTAAGCAAGTGTGGATACCATACGTATGAGAAGGCAATCTGAGTAAACAAAATAACTCGAGAGGGATTAGATATGCCACAAGTAAAGTGTATGGATAAAACTAGGGCATTCGAGGCAACAAGCATACAATTTGTAGGTACACCAAGGGTGTTCTTGTGTGCTGGTCCTGCATAAAGGATTCCTAGTGCACAGGCGCCCGAATCGATGACGTCATGCCCACGCGGTCACGGCAGACACCTAGTATGAAGCAATGAAAGATTTAGCTATCGCACGATGGGCAGCCCATCAAGTGCGAGTGGGAGATGTTAGATTTTTGGGCTTGGATCCGCCCTTGATGGGCCGGATTATTTGACCGGGTATAAAGAGAATATTAGTCAAATATCCAAGCGATATTGTGATATGTTTGACTTGGTCAAACACCCTGAATCATATCCAATCGGTTACGATATAAATCTAATTAATTTATATTAAATTAATTAATTTATATTTTGTAGATTAAATATATATTAAGTATATATATTTAGAATTAATTGTGATTGATTCTGGATTTAAATTCAAATATCATGATATTATGAGATAAGGATATATTATACCTTATCTCAGATTTTATCTGATGGGCTCAGTGGATATTTTTATGCTACCCAAAATATCCCTGACAAAAGCTATAAATAGAGGCTTCCCCCCATCAGTTCAAACCACTCCAGTAGTAGAGCTTTTCTACTATCTCTCTCTCTCTCTCATTTTCTTTCTTGCAAAAGAGGTGCTCTGCTGTGCACTTAAAAGCTCAAACTTTTATAGTCTAGCTTAAGCGTGAGCTAAAAAGATCCGACCGACCCGACTCGAGATCCGACCCGGTATGTTTTCGATCCATTCTAATATTTTTCTTACAGATCGAATTTTCTAAAATAATTTCAAATGCAATTATCTTGATCCAAACACTGATTCTCATTAAATTTTGATATGCAGCTGCTCTTAGTATTTTAGTGATCAACTTCATTTATTCTTTGTGATAAAGTTCATTTAATGATTTATTATTCCAGTGAGTTACTCAAGATAGTGAGATGCTAGATTAGATGTTACCTTACATATTCTAGGGAGGAGTGATTAATGGATGCAATTTGTACATTAATATATTGAGGCTCAGAAGTGCTCAGTTTTAACTTACAGAAAAGTGGATTGAAAATCACAAGAGCTTTTGGAACTTGAGAAAGCAGCAAAGAGTGTGGGAAGGGACTTCAGCAAGTTCAAGAGAACAAATAACTATCGTGGGCCATAGCTTTCCCTGCTGGAGAGAATGGAGAAAGAAGTAGGGGAAGGTTGAGAGATTGTACACGGATAAGATTGTTTTTGCATTCTCTTATTTGTTCCTCCCTACTTACATTAGTAATATTTTTTTCCTTTACACGATTCCCCACTTTTATTCTGCTTAGGTTTTAAATTGTTTAACTTTCGTATCATAAAATTCACTCCCACTTTTTTGGTAAAGTCTACTACTAACAAACCTTACGTTTTTCATCCACCACTTTAGCGTTCTTAATTGTCACCTCAATTATAGTATCGAATTCATAAGATGGTATATACTTTATCCTGACGATCTTCAGTGTTAATGCTTAGCATGCAAAAGGATGCTCAAGTTGAAGGAGGAAAAAAGGAAACGGAAGGAAGAAGGATTGGGAAGAAACGCATAGAAGGACAAGAAGGACAAGAGGAGTTCTTTTCATCAGGGGATGATGAGGTGAGGAGGGAATGTTATATGACTACAACACAAGCAAATTTGGTCAAACAAGTATAGCATTAACATTCAAAATTAGTGAGTGTTAAATTGGGGGGCGATATTGCTACGGTTTGAAACTTTTAAAGGCAACATTAAACTCAAAAGACCTTCTAAGTACTTAGCGTTTTTGAGTGAAAATTTATGAGACAAAGTTACATCTTAATCTTTTTACAAAAGAATAAAAAATGCTTGAAATTATATATCACTCCTGGAATCCTAAATGTAAACCTAGTTATAAAGTTGATTTTTTAGTCAATTTTATTTTTTGTATTTACCATTTGTTTTTCATGTTTATTTATCTAACTTGTAAACTAATATTTAATATTTAATCTAATGTTATATATGAGTATTTTATAAAAATCATATCATATTGATCAAATTAAGTAATTTATTTAGTTTTTCATTTTGTAAGTAACCATTTTATTAACTACCGATGAATCTAGGAAAAGTCCCAAAAAAAGCCCTTGGAATATAAAATTTTTTTGATTGGGTCTTGAAATTGTATAAATGACAGAAATGGTCAATGAACTGATCTGACATTTTTAAAATCAAGAGAAATTAACAACTTTGCCCTGACTAAATAAAAGTGAGTAGTTATTCTTTAAACGAATTTAGGTAACGCTTACACTGTTTTAGTGATTATATAATTAGTTGTAGTTAATAACAAGGCACCTTCTCATGGGGCATTCCTAACTACGAAAAAATAAGTAGTTATTTTCTACACAAATCTCGGTAACGCCTAAACCTTTATAGTGATTCCTTAAGTTATTATAGTAAATGAATACAAATGAGAGCAAAAGTGAGTAGTTATTCTCTAAACAAATCTAGGTAACGCTTACACCGTTCTAGTGATTACATGATTAGTTGTAGTTAATAACAAGGCACCTTCTCATGGGGCATTTCTGATTACGAAAAAATGAGTAGTTATTTTTTACACGAATCTAGGTAATGCCTAAATCCTTATAGTGATTCCTTAAATTATTGTAGTGAATAAATACAAATGAGGGTAAAGTTGTCAATTTCTCTTGATTTTACAAATGACAGACTAAGTCATTAATCCTTTCTATCATTTACACAATTCCAGATCCAATCAGGGATTCGTTATATTCCAAGGGTTTTTTTTTTTTTTTTGATTTTCCCATGAATCTATGAGATTAGAATGATTATGATGTCAAAATTTCATTCATGTTGGTCATGGTTGAGTTTAATTTTACGAGTTATAACAATCTTGTAGAGGCCACCGCGTTCTGCCCCTGGTAGTGTGCGCGATTTGAAGCCGGATCAGAGCCATTCCCCTCAACAGTCCCCACTTCTCACATTCCAACTCCATTGAATCCCGCATGGCTCCACTGTCCGGTCCTGCCAACCAGTAAGTCCGAATACACGGTTTAGATGGATCAGATAATTTTACATATAATTTCTTTGATAAGCTTATTTCTTTAATAATTGTTCTTCTTTTGAATTTTCTGTGATTGCGTTAATTTCGCGTCTGAAGAGAAGATGCTGTAAGGAGGCAAAACAAGAGAGCCCCTTTCAAATTTCTGGTTCCTCTCATATACGCCCCAGTTCTTCCTCTAAGTGAGTTTTTAGCACTCCCCTTCTCCTCCACCAATTTCTTTCTATTGTTTAGGTTTCCAATCTGGGTTTTGCATTGTTCAAACTTTAAATTCAATTTTCGCTCTTCGCTCTTGTTTGTTTTCCAGTTCGTCTTTCGCTCCGGCATAGACCCGTTGTAAGAGATCGTTTGTTTACTGCTGTGCTGGCAGGGGCGTTTGCTCATGGCTTCTATCTGGTGTATCCTTTTTGGACTTGGGCACTATTGTTATCTTTATATAGTTGGTTAATCGGGGACTGGAAATATATGTGTATTATATTCTAGGTGCATATAATTTATACGTTTTGAGAAGTTTATTGGTTAAAGATCTGGATCATAATCATCCGATAAGTAGTGTTATTCTTCCTTACCTTCTAAGCCCCTTACTTCCCCCACATTTTTGGGTTGACTTTAGTTTTGAAAGTTGGTCTAACATCTATTGCTCGTTACAAGCTCGAATTACTTGGCACAAATTGGAATGGAAGGGCATTAGTAATTTACTATTGAGGAACGAGGTTGAGGAGACTAGGGAGTTGATTGAGTTCCATGTAGGCCTGCAAGTTAGGTTAATGAGATCTGATCATGGTATTTGTATGGATAATCGTCAGATTATGCCGTATTTTCAGAGCATATCCTGTTTGATAGTTGAAGCCTCATCATGTAACTTCTTATATTGCTAATTTGCCATAGAGTTCTGCACTTAGAAATTTTACTCTTACGGTGTTTGGCATTTTTAATGAATTTTTAATTATTGTCTAGGTTGCTTGAGGCTGCTTCATTGGTGCTAAGAAAACATGTTTCAAAGCTTTTATTCGATCATATAATGTGATAGACTAGATATCATGTTGGGTATATCTGACATGTGATGGTTACTAATTGCAAAGGATTTTGATGACCTAGACTTTTCATAAATTAATGCTCATTTGACCTGACTTGAAGCATAAAGTCTTCCCTGTTGTGTATGCTGAAATTTGGGCAAGTTTGATGAGTCGTGGTGATTGATGACCAGGTACAATTGGTTTCAAAATTTTGTCTAATTATACAGACTAATCTTCATTTGACTTGACTTGGAGCAAAGTGAGGGTGCTATGAATTTTGGGTAATTTCTGTTAGAAGACAATTTCCTTCATGCTACCCATGGAAACTCATTGGCTCTTGCTGTATAAGGAAAGGTTGTTTTTGTGAATGTTTATGCATATTGTTCAAGATATTGTTAAGATCTATGGATGAAGTTATTATTTGAAGTCATTTTGAACCACATGATGAAGAAGCTTGTAATTCCAGGATCATTCCATTGAAAAGGTACTTCAACAGTATAAATCAATTCATAGGAAGAAGTAGCAACAAATTTCACCGGATTTGAAAATTGAGGCCTAAATGTAAGGAGGAAAATCATACTAATGATGAAAAATAAACCAAAAGATAATATTCCACATAATTAGCGTTATAAACAGAAATATCATGAATGAGCCTTAGATGTGTTGTGTGACTTGCTAACCAACATAAGATGTTGCTTAGAGTAAATTTCTGGGGGAGACTTGAGTAGCACGAGATGCTTAAGTTCCACATTGAATAGTCTGAACTATGACATGCTTTATTGTTTATTTAAGGTGGCTGTTTTTCCAATCTTAGTAGCTAGTTTTTTGAGGAGAGTCCCCATTCCACTTGAGCACCAATACCCAAGTCCCATATTGAGTCGTATGAGTTGTTTTATAAGAAAGTGGGTAGGTTCTCCCACCTCACTAACTGAACCCACACACGTGAATACCCATCAATTACAGTCACTTTTCGTGAAGGTTTTGAAGCAAACACTAACATGCCCTGTAGTTTCAATTGATATAGAATATTCTTTTTATTAAAAAGTTTGTTATTGAAGCTGATGGACACGTAGCTTTTGGGCTTGGATTATTGAAGGGTTATGAGAACAGAATAAAGACAATAGAGTGGGAAAAGGACTGGCCAGTGGGAAGAGAAAGGGAGTTGGGTGCTGTAAGTGTCACTTGGGCTGTGAGGGTGAGCTGGACGAGAGTGTGTGGGTGGGGTGGAGAGGTTTATTAAGGGGTTGAGGGACCGAGAGGAAGGATAAGCAGGGAGTGAGTATTGTGAAGGAGAGACTCTAGCCTCTAAAATGCTAGGGAACTAGTGAGGGTGTTTATGTGTTTTTTTAATCGTTTTTCTCTTCTTTTACTTTTCGTGTTAGAGTTGCACAGTTACACTCTGTAAGATTGTTGCTGGTTTTACTATCAAGTTGAGATTTGTTTCCATCAGAAGCTTGCTCCCTATGCATTTGTCCTTTTTAAATCTCATCATAATATAATTCAGTGCTGCAAAAATCATCAATAGTCCAAGTTAATGCTTTTGAAACTTGAAATAAGGGAGGTTAACTTGTGGGGAAAGCAGGGTGTTTGTAATCGTAGGTTTTATAAATTTTATTTGAAGTTCTGGTATAAATTCAAACCTAAGGGGGTATGAGAGTAAATGTATCTTACTCTTTTAGTTCATGGAAACTGCAAAGAAAACAGCTAGAAGGGCATATTCCACCAGAGAGATGAGATACTAGATGTATCACTTGGACTTCCATATATACAACGTATTATAATCACTTTGCGATAAAAATTAATTGAAATCTAGGTTCAGTTTGTGCATGGAAGGCTTCAGTTGTGGAGCTTCGAAGCAGACATTATAGTAGTGGAAAGGTCAAGCATAAGCAAAGAGAGGCATAAGCTGCTAGTTCTTCATGGCATATGGATATTATTATTCAATTTTAGTATACTACTGTCGATGTTAAAAGGTCAATGTGCTGCGAAATGACCAACGGGGGTTGGGTCTAACAAAAAGGGCTAGGCCCTTCACAATGTGGCGAACCAATATTCAAATCCTACTAGAAAGATATCCATATTTAGTGCCCAATAGTTCTCGTATAGAATTACCTCTAATAGGAGGGTACTTATGCTTAGCCTCAAAAAAAAAAAAAAGTCATTATGTTGTAAATTATCTATTTGCAATATATATGAGCAGAACATTTTCTCTCCATTTAAATGATAGGGCCCAGAAATAAAGAAAGAATGTGTTGCCTGTTGCCTTGAATTTCACTCCACCAAGTTTCCTTGATATTTGAATAAAGGGTCTCCAAGTTCTAGTGATTGAACTGCTCCATTGGGAATTCTTGAAGTGTTCTTTATTTGCTACAAGAATATGATGAAACATCCTCTACCATTCTCGAGTTAAGAAAGCAATTTCATCCTAGACAGTAGTTACTGGGCAGAAAGTGGAAATTAGAAATCAGAACTGAAGGCTTATTTTCAATAAAACCTTGTACTTTATTTCATCAAAGGACTGCAATCAGTACCATGTACCTTCCATCCCATCATAAAAGCCGGTACAGTAACATGAACGAAGCACATTCCCAATTCGCATTACAAGATTATAGATCACTTATTGTTATTGAACACACCACTTCAATCACCATCATTTCAAGATGCTTGTTTACTGCCATCACTAACTTCCCTGTAGGCACTCAAGATCTTATGCTAGCTCTTTGAAATGTTTCTGTAGGATCTGGTACTCCCTCTTGATGTTTGTCCTACCACGGTTCAACCAATCATAATGGGATGATTTACTATAAGTTCTACCACTTCTCTTAACTTCTTTCTAATGTAAAATATCTGGCTTGTTAAACCTCTCATCGTCAGTTCTGCATGTCAGGAAATAGTTCTCTGTGGCTAGGAAAAATAGTTTGGCAGATCTGAATTCTTCCAAGTGATGAAGACCTACAACAGATTGATTCCTCCATGTAATGTGAAACTCAAGTGCACGCAAACACTCACAAAACACGTACCAAACTTTTCCTGTCTTTTCTACCCATATGGGGGATCTAGTAGTCTTCATGAGAGAAAATGGTAATATCCTATGACCTTTTGTCATTTCAAGAGTAGTAAAAATGAAATCAAATGAATGGGGCAAACTGACGCTGGTGTGGTAGCCATTCCAGCCACGGCACAAGGCCGTATTTCCAGTCAATAAGCTCTACAGCAGAATTTCCGAACACCAACCAAAAACAGCTTCATTCATTGAACTTTGTGCATTATTGCTATGCATTTGCTTTATTTTGTGGACTACCTTTATTGTAAGAAAACCAAGAATGGGAGAGCCATGCTTTTGTTGCTTCTAGTGGACCTAAGTTGGTGAAATCATATGACCTTTCAACTTAGTTACTTCCAATAGAGTTAACAATGGTGCACATCACTTGTATTCTCTCATCTTTTTGCATTAGTAATTTAATTATGTTAGTTGCCCAGCCTGATTAGATACTGAGAACTCTTCATACAACATGGACCCTATTGCAAGCTCTGAATTTTCTACGGAAAGCAATTATCACATTCAATGAGCCTTGCTAGGTGTGTATCCATTTTACTTGTCTTTTCAGTTGTCTGTTCAATGAGCCTCGCTGGGAGACAAATCTGAGTGCTTTTCTTTGGTTGGCAATCTGTATAACTGATGAATATGGATTATTCAGGATCAACTTCTAACAGAGCCCAATTTGGCAAGTGTTTATCCATTCTGCTAGCCTTTTCAGGTCCCAATTTTGTGACTTATACTCCACTTGATTCCCTCGACCCTTTTCAAGACGTATTTGCTTCCCCCTCTGCCCTTACCATTTTCATCCTCTTCTGCTAACTATTATTATAGACCCTTGCTCCCCTGTAGATCTCTTTCTCATGATATTTCTCTCCATCCTTGTGTGTCCTTGTGCGTTAAGGAGTTAATTTCATTCTACTCTTCAGAGGCTCAGCGCCATCAATGATGGTTGGCTCTGAGGCAAGTTCTAACATCATAAATCATTACACCTTCCCCTCTATTCTGTCATCTGTCCTTATTCTTTCTATTGTACATCCCGTTAGGCCACGATTTGATGGAGGTGGATCTATCGAAGTGTAATAGTGTAATACTATCTCCGGTCCTTAATATAAGAACTCGTTTGACTTTATTTTGGTTCTAATATAAAAACTTAATTCACTTCATCTTTTATGTTTATCTATTTTTTTACTAAGATAATTTTTATAATAGTAGTAGTTTTAGCTAATACACTTGATTAGTAAGGATATTTTAGGAAAGTTAATATCTATTTGTTACAAATAACTAACTAAGTTAATTTTTTTAATATACTCAAATTAGTCAAATAGTTCTTATATTAAGGACTGTAAGTAGTATTATAATTGTTCCCTTAGAAAGATATAGGTGTTGAACATATCCAGCATGCCAAGCTGCTTTATGTGGAATGTCTTGTTTTACTTAATTCAATAGATCTCTATATTTGATATCTGTTTTCGTATTTCTCCCCTTAATGATTATATCCAGAACTGATCTCTACGACATTGAGAGCAAGTGATTATGTGGATCGGCATTATCCGCATAACTTCAATATTGCTATATTGCTGCTAATCATCCAGGTAGCTCCTTAAACAGCATAGGTCAAATTTGGTTTTGTATTGTTTTTCAAATTGTTATGGAAAGTGTTGTGCTTTGTATTTCTTTGAGAATTGCATCTTTTCCGCGGCATAAATTTTCATTGGTTTGGGGAGATGTGATCCTGTCAAACTGAAGTTTGAGGGAGGAGCCTTAAATGTAATTTTTAAAGGTTATCATAAATCTACCTATATGTCATGGAAAATCTCAGAAATTGTAAACAAGCTCATTTTGAACTTCATGCAAATCGGAGGTTTTGCAATTTAGTTATTCATTTCAAACTCAACGAACGAATATTTTGTTTATAGTTTACCATATTATGGTTTTTTTCCCCATATCAATGTTCAGTGTAGTATAGTTGAACATTTCATAAATGTTCTCTTATGAACGACGTCTTTTATTGAAAAATCTAGTAACGGCCATTTGAAAAATTTTACTCATTTTGTGATGAAGAGTGCCCCAATCAATGAAAAATTAATATACAAGTCTCTATAATTTCATCTCATTTTCAATTAAGTCTTTGTAGTCTTTTTTTCTTTTGTTGAGTCTTTATATTTTTCTTTTTTCTTTTTTGAATTGTTATAGTTTTTCTTTATTAATCATAAGCATTGATTTTATACTCGTAATTTGTTAATTTGTAAGAGAAATGAATTTGAAATAAAATTTGAAATAAATTAACATTAACTAGGTTATGAATTATATATAGATGCAAAGGAATAGTTGAGTAAGAAAAATTTTTGGGCGACCTAGGTTGAGTGAGTCAATTAGACGCTGCTGCCCGGATGAAAAATTGCCACGTTTAAAGATAGGACGTTTGGGGAGTAATGATGTGCAAAAGTAATCCAGATCTTTAGATGTGCTCATGAAGGCACTTAAGTTCTGTTCTAATTATTTTGATGTTGGTAAGCCATAAACAAAGTTTATTCTATCTTTTAATTTTTTTAATTTATTATTATTATTATTATTTATTTTGTGGCAACTTGTATGTTGTTTAGTTAGTATCGACAGTAGTCATAATTAATAGATTATGAGCATAAGCTCCAATGCCTATCAATGAGAAAAATGTGAGGATCTAATAAAATAAAACTATAAGATCTTAAAAATTAGGGAAAATAGCTAAATCACAAATCAGGAACCATTACAAGACTTGTATGGATTTTGACAACAATTGAATGGCAAATAACAACAAACTTTTTGTAAAATACTTGAGTTGCAATTTCACAGTTTGTATAATGTTTTTTATTTTTGCTGTTTTTCCTAAATATTAAGTGAATGATAGAAGAATTGAGATCAAACACTGTCCTTGCTACTTTTACTAAAAGATGGAGCACAATCTTTGAGGTCTTAATTGTAGGTAGAGGTGTATAGGTCATGATGATAATAAGAATGGTAGTTAAATAATAAAGTGGCATGAAAGTTCCCAGTAAGTGAGGTGTCTTGAGTTCCATGCCGCTTATGATTTCAAAGTCATTAGTATAAGTCCATTTAATTCACAAAAAAAAAAAAACAAATAAAATGTCCTACTTGCACATGTAAATATAATAGCGGGTAACTATTATTCGCTTCTCATGCCTATTCTGAGTACATAATGGAATTTCAGGCTCTGTCGCCCTCGTCCTTCTATTCTATCTCTTTTCTCCTTTTCATCTTTCTTTCTACGCTACACCAATCAGGATCTTTACATCTTTTACGCAAAGCTTGAGCATAACCTTTGGGAACACCACGTTCTTGAAAAGATGTAAATTATTCTTGAATTGAGGGATTTGTTTAGATAGTTAGTACACCAACAGTAGGTCATTTTTTTTTTGACCAGCGCAACAGTAGGTCATTAAACAAGGAGGCAATGACCGAGCAAATGAGAAAATAAAATGGTTTCATCGAGATGTAGATTTTTTTTTTGGGGTATTTTTTCTCCCATTACTTACTTTTATACTACCTTCAATCCTTATACTCTTCTGGGTCTAAATGTGAGACTTAATTAATTAATTTGAGAAGATTAAAGATATTAGTTAAATTGGTAACTAAGATTTTTTTTCCTCGAAAATACCATAAGTATCTTCATTAATTTTTTTCCTCTCTCTCCTATTTGATTATTGTAAGAAAATGTCAATAGGTTAATTTGGAAAAAATTGATAACCATATGAAATAGGTTTTACATATAGGAGCACTATTAACTCTCCAAGTAGATTCTATATTAACGACCAGAGGAGTATAAGAATTAGATAATTAATTTGCAAATAATAAAAAAATTAGCTAAGTTAGTTATTTATAATAAATGAGTATTGTCTTTAATAAAATATTCTTATTAATCCTGTGCATTAGAATGGAAGCCTTTTAACATGTGTCATCATTATGGGAATTACTTTAGGAAAAAAATGAATAAATATAAGAAATAAAGTGAATTGAGATCTTATATTGAAACTAGTTTTTATATTTAAAACTAGAAGTAGTATATAAAATGTACTTTGCTTTGTCATAAAAATAAGAAAGGTATGATATTGGGAAAATCACAAAAAAAAATCTTGGAAATAGAAAAATTGCAAATAGGGGCCTATTACAACATTAGTATTGGTTTTGACAATAATTAATAAGCAAATGACAATAATTTTTGTAAATGGATCCCTGTATGCAATTTATAATTTCTAGGGCCTTTTTTGTGATTTTCCTTATGATAAAGTTTTAAATATTGTTAGAAAGTTGCTTAATTAGTAAACCAAGATCAAGGTAAAATGATATTTAGGTAAAAATAGTGCTTCCAATAAAGCTTACTCCTTCGATTTTTAATATAAGATCTAGTGAAGAAGTTGATGTTAGACCTATTTTACATGTTTATCAATTTTTTTTCAAATTAATCATACTAAAATTCCTCCAACAATAACAAAGTAGGAGAGGGGGAATTAAAGAAGATGTTTAAGATATTTTAGGAAAAAAGCATATCATATAAACTAATCTGACTAACATCCTTAATCTACTTAAATTAGTTAATTAGGTATTATATCAAGGATGAGAAAAGTATTACATTGAGGGCTATGAAAGAAATTTTATAAGGATGAAACATAGTAGTAAATAAAATAATTTTAAGTAAGAATATAGAAGGGTCAAGCTATATCCAACATTTTGAAATATTTTTTAGTGCATCAACACTCTTAAGTATTTTTTTAAGTGCATCCCCAAAAATATTCTTGGATGCATCCAGCACCCAAAAAAAATTCAAAGTGCTGAACGTATCTGAAAAATACTTTAAAATATTAGACGTATCACAAAATATTTTGGAATACTAGATGCACCTGAAAAAATATTGACTGCTGGATGCACTTAAGTCAATATTAGGTATATAAAACTAAAACATGCCTCTACTTTTTTTTTTTCTGGCCAGAAATAAAATTCCTGAAATTCTTGAATCATTTAATGATCATGCTGGATGAGAATATGGCAGTGGACAACTCCTTTTTGTTTATGCTTTTTTTTTGGGCCATTGGGAAGGGGTTTTTTTTTTGAATAATAACTGGATACTATTACCTTAAAAGTAAAACATTACAAGCAAAGTAACAAAGACTAAGCAGGAAAAAAAAAACTTTCCTTATCATCCGCCGCCTATTGGAAAAATAGGAGGAGGGTGATCAAGGATACAAAAGATGATGTCACTATTATGGGCTGATTTAGCCAAGTAATCCGCATCAGAATTATCTTCTCTGTAAACATGTTGAAAGAGGACTTGCTAATCTCTATTCAAAAGAAGTCTTGTGTCTTCAATAATGTCCTTGAAAGGGTGAGAATCATGACAGCCTCTTGAAATTAGGATAATAGCCTCTAAGCAGTTAGAGTAGAGAACTATTTTTCGGAGGCCTTTGTTCCAACATAAAGTAAGGCCATGAAAAACTCCCATAACTTCAGCTATGGTGGGAGGGACATTGATCAATTTACAGCTATACCCGCATATCCACTGGTCATCACCTCTTCTAATGACTCCGCCATATCCGCTTCTGCCATCTTCTAGTACCGAACCATCCACCTCAAGTTTTAATGAGTCACCTTCAGTGTTGGCACCCAGCTCCCCCTGTTGGGGTTTAAAATGATAAAAACCATGGTTGTCTCTAAGATCTTGATCCAAGCAAGCTTTAAAGAAGCTATCATTTGCCTTTCTGTTATCATCTCTGTTTGGGGTATTAAAGACCTTATTGCATTTGTCTACCCAAATATCCCAGCAGATGTACCCAAAGAGTGTTGGCCAAGGGATCTTTTTTGTGTACTCTAACCTTGCTTCATTTGTAAGATTCCATTTTATCCAGTCAACTCCGTGATGTGAGGAGAAAGCATACCACATAGAAGGTTTGATCACTGACTTCCATCTGTCCTGAGCATTTAAATAATCTCGAAGTAAATGCATTGAGTCTTCATCCTGGTTACACTGAAAAGGACAGTTCGCATCGACTGCTAGTCCCTTGTTTCTTCTGAGTTGTGCTGTATGAGCCTTGTCATGACTAAAAAGCCAAATGAAAGTTTTGATTTTTTTTGGTATCTTCCACCTCCATATAAGCTTCCACACGCTATCAGTAAGCTGGTGAGTACCTATAGAAAGAGAATTATATGTAGTTTTAATAGAAAAACAACCGTCAATGACAGGTTTCCAATAGAATTTATCCTGTCCTCTCTCCTTGCTCGGTGGGTGTGCACGGATAATCCGTGTAAGGAATTGAAAGACACGTAGCGGAAAATAACTTTAAAACTTTCCAATCCCTTGCCCGGATCTACCGATTGTGTTTAAGTCAAGTAGTAAGAGGTGTTACCTATAGTATTCGAATCGTTGGTAGCTCGGGGATTCCAACATTCGGAATGCTTATGCTCTCTTTTTGCTTGTGAGAAGTCGACAACTCAGATTGGCTTCCTCTACCGGTATCCACACAAACAGCATTCCAATCATGAACGACGTGCTAGCGCCTCTTGTCCTTCTAGGGCTTTTCTGAGAATCCGTCCTCACCGTTTCTATTTTGGCCGTTTCTTATCTGCAAGCCTTTTGCTCTCCAACATACCTAAAACCCTAGCTCCTAAATATCAAATATATAGGATGCTATCGGTATTATGAAGGATATTGGATTTCAGAATTAATCCTAAATTAATTCTGAAATTAATACAATATCATATATTGTGTAATCTGATAAGAAATCAATTAAATAAATACGGTTTATATTAAATCCGTCCCACAGATTTAATTCACCTATTCATTTAATTCAAAATAAAGATATGACGGAATTATATTTGATTTATTCTAATAAATCAAATTTGAGATATTATATTATACCATATCAATCTAGGACTGATATAGATTTAATTTATCCCAATAAATCAAATCTAAGATATTATATCAATCTAAATTTCAAATTTAAAAGTGATAGAGATTTAATTTATCCTTATAAATCAAATCTTATAAATATCTCTTATATCATATAATATATATATGCGAATTTATATATATATATACACGTCCACCCTAGATTATTCATTGAATCTGGACATCATAGCTCGTGTTGGACTATTTTTTGTGCGACCCTATAGGCCCATATGAAGTTGGCAGTGAGCCATTTACTATAATGACTCACAAGTCGTAAGCGGTCTCTAGCAAGACATCACGACTACCCAAATCATATGAGGATCGATGAACGATGTAACCTTTCATACAACCATATCACGTCCCTTTTGTCACATGACATTTTGGTCATGGATGAGGCATGGAGAACGTCATCCTCCTATTCCTGACCGTTACTTTCTCGATCCCTGAGTAGTCTGAGTATAGAAATGGAACTACCTTTCCATTATAGTATGGCCATACATTTCTCAGACTCACTCATCGAGGGGTCCAGTAATATCTCTCTACGAATGTGAGGGACAAATTCCATCTTGACCATTCACATTCCTCCATATGAAAAACCACTAAGCCTGAACATAGTCTTTATGACCACTCGGTCAAAAGTGACTTTTGACTAGGTCAAAGCTGAGCGTTTCTCATGTAGGAATCCATGATGATCTCAGGTCAAAGGGCATAGTGACATGGTTTGTATATGAGAGAAGCTTATGACTTAACCCATGCAGCTCTCTCAGAGCAGGTCGGTCCAACACCTTGTACTCTTACATATGCTTATGACTTTGATTTATATCTCTATACATCTTCAAAGTCATACTGGTCTTATTTCATCTCTGCTCCCACATAGATGACCGACCAGGGACATTTAGGATAAAATCATGAGTTATCCAAGGATAGTCATCACAGTAAACATGCAAATAATATGATAACATAATTAAGAAATTCATAAATCAACAATGTTCATAACACAATGATTGGCTTCTAGGGCACAATTTCCAACAATCCGGTCAACTATAAGTGAATGAAGCCATTGTTCCAACTTTTCCTTGTCCCAATCACCTTCACTATCTATATAATCTGTCACACATTCATTTGCATCGATCACCTCCTCCAATTTAGGTAAAATATCCAGTATCGGTGTGTTTAATTCAGACCAGTTCTCTAACCAAAAAAGAGTAGACAAACCATTCCCAATCTTTTTACCCAATCATTTTTTGAAGGTCGGCCAAACCTCACAAATACTTCTCCAGGTAAGTGAAGAATTTCGTGGTTTATTCACCTTAGGCATATCATAGGCACCACAATTGTATTTTGTCATCAGAACTTTCACCCACAAGGCCTCTCGATTGTAAGCTAGGTTCCAACAAAGTTTCATGATAAAGGCTTCATTCTGTTTCCGTAACTCTTTCAAACCCAAGCCTCCCTCTTTTTTTCTCTTTAGTGATTTGGTCCTAAGCAATGAGGTGTAATTTTTTTCCCTCAACATTGTTCCCCCAGAGGAAACCTCTAGAATTTTGTTCCAATTGGTCCAGGAGGCGTTTTGGGAGGAGCATCGTCTGCATGTAGTAAGAAGGGATAGTATTTAGCACAGCTTTGATCAAAACAGTTCTACTTGCAATATTAAGACAATTTTTCTTCCAACTTGAGAGTTTTTTTTTAGTCTTCTCTAGCAGAGGGGCAAAAGTGATATAGGAAGCTCTACCATGAAGTAAAGGGATTCTTAGGTATTTACCCAGATCCCCTGTCAATCCCACTCCCATATTTGCTAAGGGCAAGAGCTCTCGAAATGTGAACATTCTTAGAGAAGCAAACTTTAGTCTTCGCTTTGTTCGTCTTTTGGCCTGAGGCTTCACAGAATATATTCATACAATCCATCATCACTTCAACTTGACTACTAGAAGCTTCACCAAAAAGTATCAAGTCATCTGCAAAATATAAGTGAGATGTTTCTGGGCCATCCTTGCATAATTTAATAGGAGTCCACTTCCCATCTTCAGTAGCATCCATGATTATGTGGTTAAGTCTCTCCATACATAGAGTGAAGAGGTATGGAGAGATAGGGTTACCCTGTCGAATGCCTCTTGTCGGGGTAAAAGTCTTGGTAGGTTGTCCATTCCATAACACTTTGAAAGAAGCACTAGTGATGCAAGCCATTATTACTTCACATAGCTTCTCGTTTATACCAACAGCCAAAAGTGTGTCTCGGATAAAAGGCCATTCAAGCCTGTCATAAGCTTTCTCAAGGTCTACCTTAGTAGCTAGCCAGCCTTTCTTACCTTTTTTCAAACGCATGGAATGAATAACTTCTTGAGCAATTATAAAGTTGTTGCTACTTTGACGCCCTTCTATGAAGCTACACTAATGTTTACCCACCACCTTCTGCATAATGCCTTTAAGTCTTGAGCTGATCAGTTTGGTAACAATTTTGTAGCTAACGTTACACAAAGATATGGGCCGAAAATCCTTCATTTCCCTCGGAGAATCAACTTTTGGAATGAGTACCAAATTAGTGCTACATAGGCTTTCTGCCCTTGTTGGGTCATTAAAAATTCCTTTCACCATGTTGCAGACTGCATCCCTAATGATATTCTAGTATTCATGATAAAAGCAGGCTTGGATTCCATCTGGTCTGAGGCCTTGAAAGCACCTAAGTCAAAAACAGCTTTTTTGACCTCCTCGTTGCTTATTTCTGATGTCAACTTTCCTATGTCACTATCATTTAAGCTTAAGAACTTGTGATGAGTTTGTAAAACGCTTGGCACTTCACTATTGAACAGGCTTTGATAATAGGCTCGTGCTCAGCTTTGGAGAGTATGTTGGTAAAAAATCCAATCCCCATTTGAATCCTTTAGCCCTTCTACTCTATTCCTTCATCTTCTAATAACTGTTGAGGTGTGGAAGAATTTGTTATTCTTGTCTCCCCACTTTAACCAACTACATCTAGATTTCTGAAACCATAGTAATTCCTCTTAGGCAAGGGCTTTGTTGTATTCCTTCCAAAGTTCCCTCTCAGTTTGCATAAGGTGTTGGTTGTCTCTTCGGCTTCTAGCCCACTCTATTCCCTCAATTCTTCTAAGCAAGATTTTTTTCTTGTTCGGTATACTTCCCACCTTCTATTTATTCCAATCTGTAGCTTTCTTGGTGAAATTATTAATTTGTTCCTGCCAGTTACCACCTCTCTAGTTCTCTTTAATAATTTCTTTAAATTCTTCTTCAAGAAACCATGCTGCCTAGCATCAAAAAAGATTTTGGTTCCTCTGAACAACAATTTCAGGACTGCTCCTGACTAAAGTGGTTGATGGTCAGAGCCGAACTTGCTAAGGTGGTAAACCTTAGTCAGAGGGTAAGAGTTCAGCCATTCTGCACTAGTAAAACACCAATCAATTCGTTCTTTCAACATTCCCCTCTCCCAAGTAAAACGATCACCAACACATTCCACCTCAACAAGATTTGTTTGTTGTATGCAATCCCCAAATTGTCTCATGGACATATGGTTCAGGCGAGCACCCCGTTTCTTGTCATTGCTAGAGAGGTAAGCATTGAAATCACCCAAGACAATCCAAGGTTCATTGATTTCATTGCTTAAAGAGATTAAATCATTCCATAAAGAATTCCTCAAGTGGCAGCAAGGCTCAGCGTACACACATGAAAGCCAAAAAGCCTGAGAAGACTTTAAATCAGCAACTCTGACATGCAGCAATTGAGTAGTTGACAATTCATAAGTCACCGAAACATCTTCCTCATTCTAAAGTATCTAAATACCTCCTGCAAAGCTAGTGGCTTCTAATCTTATCCAGTTTTTAAAGCCAAGTTTCCTAACTATTCTATCTGCCTTCAAGCCACTTATTCTAGTTTCCATTAGCATTAGTAAGCTGACATTTTTTCCCATAATGACATCTCTTATTCTTCCAGGGAAAGATTTTGAGGCTGCACCTCTACAATTCCAAGCTAGAAAATTCATTAAAATAATAATAAAGGGGAAAAAGAGGAAACTCAAACTAGAGGAGCTACAGTAAGTCCATATAGTCCTCATCCAGCCCATCCTCTCCTTGTGCAACTTCACGGTTGTCATCATTTATCTCATACCACTGGTCATGACCTTCTGGGGCGTCTAATAATTGTGTCTGATCAATGTGGTTAAAAGGGGGATCAGGTGGTTTTTTCTGATTGCTTACTGTTTGCTCTGTTGATATTGGTGGGGTATTGGCTTTTGAGCCTAAATTTGTGGGAATGTGCTCCTTGGTTCTATTTTCTCTTTCCATGGGTTGGAAATTAATTGTTGGTTGTTGATCTTCAAGCCCAAATCCAAATGTCCTTTACTTGTTAAGGACCCAATAACCAGTTGGTGCATTCTAGTAGTTGGCTTTCTTTTTAAAACAGGGGAGACTATTTTGGGCCGTGTTATGACACTTCTTTTCTTACTTCCTAACTTTATCTTTCTAGAATCCATGTTTTTCACCATTGGGTCTGGCCCATATTGCCTGGCACTAGTGTTCTCTTTATTTATTTTTACTGCCTTGGTAGCTGTCTTACTCATCTCTTTCTTTTCCTCAAATGTCACGTCATTTTCTCCCAATGTTGTAGAGGTTGGCGTGCCCAAGTCTTCAACAATGACTGTCTCCCTCTTTCCTTCTTGACCGTTATGTTTGACTACCTCAGGCCCTGCAGTGTGGACAACCTTCTACTCCTTTCTTCTCCATTCTGTAGTAGGGACTTTTTTTTTGCTCTGCTCCTTTTTTCCAGATGATAGGATTGAAGTTTCCATATGCTGTAAAATGTCAAATCTAGTGCTAGAGGTTTTTTTCTTTTCTTTTGCTACTGATTCGCTTCTCCCTACTCCCTTTCCTTGCTGTTTTCTTTCTTCATTTTCAGCCTTTTGACTTCTTGGCCGAAAAGTGTGTTTTGCCTTCATCTAAGAGCTGTACATCTCGTTTGATGTGACACCTGGCACACTAAACAGGGGTTGTTTCTCTATTTGAGTTTCTGTCATTTTCTGTGATTGCTCCGCCAATGAAAAAATCTCTGGTGATGGCTTGCTTCCAGCTTTGTTTAGAGGGCAGTCCTCTTGGTTATGGCCATAAATGCCACATTTGAAATAGATAATGTTGAGACCCTCATACTCCACTGTGTAAATCCTCTTCCTGAGCACAAACTTGGATTGAAGTTGTTTATTTAAATCAATCTCCACGTTAACCCGCACAAATTTCCCTCTTTCTACTGCCATATTATCGTTACAATGGGCTAACGTGTTCATATCAACTTTAAGGGCCTTTACAATCATATTTCCCAACTCCAGGAGGCATTCTTTCGAGTACGTGTACATTAGTAGGGTCGGTATTCTAACCCATATTGCAAGCTTTCCAATCTTGTTACAGTATGGATTAAAATTCAAGCTCCAGTGTTGTACTGCTAGGTGGTGACCCTGAATAAGCCAAGGGCCGTCAAATAAAAGTCTCCTCCTGAACTCCACGTTCACTGTTCAGAAAACATAATATCCATTAGGTAGATCAATCAGTTCAAAATTATCTGATTTTAGTAGCCATCTAACTCGATCTTTCATCATCTGCAGATTAGACTTTTTCCCTAGCAAAGTGAGAATCAGAGCATTCCTCCATGGCTTGCACAAATCCCTGAGTCTTTCATATGATATATTTAATCTTGGAAGTGATTCCAAGAGTTTTTTCTCCTCCTTTGTCAAAGCAGGGGTTGTATCTTCTTCTTCCTTCAACCACTCTCTCATTTGTGCATCCATATCCTGTTCCATCTCATTCTCTTTATTGCCAACCAGTTTCGCCTTATAGGAAATCTAAGTTCTAGCACGAGAAGATGTGGTTTTGGGACTGGTTTCTCAGGTGTAGTATCTTCCCGCGTTTCATCCTGCATTGGTATGTCACCCGACTGCTGAGCAGGTTCCCCTTCTTGTGTGCTTTCCTTCATGATTGTATCTTCTCCCATTTTTTTGATAGTTCTTCCAAGCAAATCATCCTCTTTCATAGTTGAAACCTTTACTTCCCTGGATAGATCACCAGGGTTGATTGGAGTTCCATGCACACTCACTTTCTCACTCATCACACTCACTTTGGGGAAGGAGTTTCCAAACAAGTTAGTTGCCATTGAAAATTGGATGTCTTTGATAACCTGAACTGTATTAACCAAAAGAAAGAAATACATCACGCAATAAATTAATCTAAAATATTAGTTTTTATACTTTAACAAAAGTATGCACCATTTTTCCTATTAAAGGTATCAAAACTCATGATTTGAAATTCAAGGGACTAAATCTAAAATTTGTGCTTTTTGTTGAGTGAAAACTGTATGATTAATTCATATAGGAGAAAAGACTACAAGACTACAAGAAATAGGAGTTAGCTTTCTTTATCGCCATTCATTTAAACTTGGGCAAAGATGAAAATATTTATGCAAATTTAAGAGACTAAAGATTATGTTAAACCTTTTTTTTTTTTTTTAAACACATGTATCATTCTATTGAAGCCTGTTCAAATTTGTCTTGCATCATATGATGTTACTTTACAGTAGCAACAACGCTTTTGAGTAGATCAATGTTCTGATTTTTAAATGCAAGGAAAAATTCCTCAGAATCAGTTTATTAATAATTCCCTCTGATCCAATTAAAAACAAAAGACAAAACAAAACAACTGAGCCACACAGCTTTGATGTAGCTGCACTTCCAAAAAATCACTTCTTCATGACAGAAAAAAGGACAAGATTAATTTCTAACATTCACATGTTGTCGTCTTAAAATCTGAATAACTGAGGTTTATGCGTAAGCTTCCAAATGAGCAAAAGATGTTCAATGGATCATTGAAGTCTCGAAAGGATTTCCAAAACAGAATTTGAATTAGTAACCAGAGTTTGATTAGCAAGTTGCCGTTTTATATATAAGAATGTTGAAACCTGCATCATTGACGATATAAGATCCTGGCCATCACTCTTATGCAAATTGGTTCCTTGCAATATCTTCTCGCTTCATCTTTTGTCAATTAAAATAAAAGATGGAAGAACGAAGTGTGTGCACCCACCCACTTTCGACATTGATTAAAGATAATGAGGCAAATGACATTGTTGGCCCAAAGAAAAAAAGGGAAAAAGAGGCAAATGAAATTGACGTTATCCTTTCCCAGAGAGAAAAAGAAAGAGAGTCCAAATGAATGGGCGTGAATATCCAACTCCTTTGCAATCTCTTGACTATTGAAAATTCTTTTAACCAATAAGAGGTTTGTTTAGTAGAAAGAGTTAGCTCCTCACAAGGTGTTGAACTAATATTGAAATTCTTTCTAGTAGAGATATCCATATTTAGTGTTTCGAGTAATATTGCTTCTAATAGAAAGATATCTATGCCTACCAAAAAAGGAAAAAAAATTCTTTCCATCAAACAAATTCCTTCTGCTTTTCCTTTACCCTCTTTTCCTGGGGTAGAATCGTACTCTTCATTTTAATTCAAATACGAGCGCCGAATCAAGAACATGAAATCATACACAAAGGGCAGTTGCTTGAAGCAGCTAAAGGAAGTAATTTGAAAAAAAAAATATTGCTCATCGAACAATTCCTTAAACCTTGCTTTAGTTCTTTGACAAGTTCATTAAGGCATATGATTTTGATCCTAAGAATTGGGTAGAACAATACCAGAAACTAATTTATAGCTCTACAAATAGTGTTCTTCAATGGTTGTAAAGACTTTCTACTGCAATCTCATATATACTACTGAAATATTAGAATTAGTTGGAGATTTAATTTGATCCCAAGTATAAAATTTCAAGCTATTTTGTCTTCAATATTTATTCAGTTTCCCCAAAGTAGTTTTTATAGTGATTGTATATGTCAAATGATTTTTATTCTAAATGCACATGCTTAATGAAGGTATTCTAAGGGAAAAAAACATGCATTTATTTCAAATAATTGACATAACTAATTACAAAAATTAGTTGTCTAATTTTTATATTAAGAAACATAGGCATTATAATGGAGATAGGGAAGATAGAATCAACAGTCAAAGGGAGGAAGATTAAATTTGGGCCAGTTAGATTAGACCAAATTCTTGGCATGTCTCATGGCTATTTGACTGTAGAAGACCCCGAGAATCAGCTTTACAATTAGCATATTGGAATCTGTTGACAGATGATACTCCCTGTCCTTCAACTATGATAAGATATGTGGGATTCGACCTGTAATTTTGTGCATTATGTGCTTCATCAAATATTTCGTTGGATTTGGGCGTAGCTGTTAATGGTTTTCTTTTTAATTAGGATTCCCAACCTAATTAAAATTTAATTATTACCTGATATCTTACCAATTGTGAGGATTTTTACTTGAAGGGCAAACAAAGAATAATTCTTTGATACGATCTCCCGTTCTTAATACAAAAGCTTATTTGACTTTTATTTTGATTCTAAATATAAGATCCCAATCCATTTTGTCTCTCATATTCATTCATTTTTCCTTAAGATAATCCTTATAATAATGGTAGTTTTGCCAATACATTTGATTAGTAAAGATACTTTAGGAAAAACAACACCTATTTATTATAAATAACTAATTTAACTAGTTTTCTTAATCTACTCAAATTAGTCAACTAGCTCTTATATTAAGAATTGGATGTAGTATAAAATATGCCAGTTTCCTAAAATATGGAGTAAATAAAATTTTTGAAAGGATAAGAAATTCCATGTTCTTAATGTATCACTCACCTCATCCTACAAATAGAAGATGCTTTTTTTTTTCCCCTTTTTAATTCAATTTAGGCTAGCTTTTGAGCTTTCTGATGATTTTCTCTTCCTCTCTTATTCTAAAAAATAATATTTCTAGTCTTGAGGCTTGGGGGTCACACACATATTAATACGTCCATTTTCTCCTCTTTCCATTTAATTTCTGGAACCAAAAGGATTTAACCTTTCCTCGACACACACCCATATATAATTTGAAGATAAGGCAAGTCCTCCAGCCGTTCGGATTCTCTCAGCGGCCGGTTTCTCCGCGTCTCTCAAAGCCTTGAATCCTACCCGTCCAATCCATCCAAGCACCCATAAGGAGACACGTCATAAGGCTTTTAACATTGTATCTAAACCGTCCGTCTGGTTATATCCTGACCATCCATTCAATTCCATGTCCTGCCAAATCCCTATTACCTTCGATCGCGAACGCATTCTGCCGGTCTGCCGTCAAAGTTTCAACCCATCTGCGACGCAAATAAGGAGCTCCGTTCATTAGCCACTGAGGCTTTCTTGCTGCACCAGTCGAATTTTAATGTGACGAAAAGTTATGTTGGAACTATAACGCATTATATATATATATATATATATATATATATGGGAGCTTGAAACTAAAATGTTGTATTCCCTCTCGCTTACACAGTCGAGAAGCACATCTCTTGTTATGAGCTGTTAAACAAAAAAGAAAGGGAACTTCTTTACTGTTATTAACAACTTAGGAATACTAAAACTATAATGAAGCCTTTTTTTTTTTTTTTTTTCCCATCTCCCATTCTCCGTTGGAAAAGCATCAACTGATGTTTATATCCCTCGTTGGCTTTGTCGTCTTCAGATTTCTTATGGTCTTGAGTTTCTATCATGCTAGCAAGAGATGGCTCAATCACTTGTAAAGATCAGTTCGGGTCTTCATATTACAGTTTTATATGATATGAAGATGAACCAGATTGCCTTGCGTGAAGCTTTCTCGCCAAGTTCAGCTAGCAGAACGTCGAAGGTTTATTGTTTTAAAGGCATCAAATATAGGCAGCCAGGATCGGACGGTTCGTATTCGAGTTTCGACTTCTAAGGCTTTGTGTCTTCAAGCGAGTGCTCTAATGGATTGGATGGCTAGGATGTTAAGATTCTGAGAGACAAGGAGAAAATAGCTTCCGACAAGATCTGCTCCCCCTTCAACTTCTAAACTCCTTTATGCCAATTTAGGAAAATAAACCTCATAAAATTTCCAAATACCTAGAATACGTATTCATAATTTTTTTCCTAATTTTACGGGACTTCTACATATAATTTTAAAGCTATGCATCCCTTTATAGTTTATTCCGTTGACATTCTATCAAAAAATAAGCCATCTAAGCTAATAATTGTCTTTTGAGGCATTTTTCTTTTCAACTAAATACTTTGGACCTGAAGAACCTTACGAACCTTTTTTATATTTTTTTCTCACATTTTCATTTTTCTCTGACATTTTCTTTTATTTAAAATTTTGCCTGCAAACTTTCCTTTATTTCATATTTTGGCCCAAGTAATTTGTCTCATTACTTTGCATTATTTTGACTCTAATTCTTACTTTATTCTTAATTTAATCTATGCAAATATATATAAAAATACCAAATGTCACTTCAACTACGTTCAGCCCTTAATATAAGATATAATTAACTAATTTAGATAGATTAAAAAATAAATAAATTAGTGAATTATAACAAATATGACTTGATCTATTTAATATACTCTTATGTAAGACTAGATTATATATATCTATATATATCTATATATATCATATTATAAGTTTGATAAATTAATTCAGAAAAAAAAAGATGAAAAACAAAATAGAATGATATTTTGTATTTAAAACCAAATCCAACCTTCCTACTAGTTCCTACCTCAAAGGATGGAAGGGAGTATATATTCTATATTTAATATTTATTGATGACTTTGTGAGTGATTTGAGTCTCGTCCCACTTGAATTGAATCTCGACCGTCGGTAATTCCACTACACTGAATATCTCTCAAATACAGTCTCTGGCCGAAGAAGCAGCGTTTGGATCTGTTTATATATATGTCCAGTTGGTGACGAATAATTGGGTCAGTGGTACCGGTGGTGAAGGGAAATCTACATTCCTTTTGGTAAGACAAGGCAAATCTTATGGTTGGTTAATTGGTCTTGCCTTTAAGATTATTCGTGAACATATTTTATGGTTAAGATTGATGTGTGTACCATTCCATCTTGATTTCATGGTTATAATGATTTCCATAGCCATCTAACAAGATTCTGCTCCTAAGTTGTGGTTCATTATTGCGTTAATGAGCTTTTAGAACATTTTCACATGGTATTACCTTAAAGTGTGTTTATTTCATTAATGCATCTCACATGGTCTTCATGGTCCCATCGGCTTTTGCAACGGTATCTTTGGTCAAATGATTCTGCTCATTGCGGACCGTTCAATCAGTCATGGTATCCTAGCTTTTACTAGAAAGTGCCTCTCATTTACGGTGTTAATTTAATATTGTTTTCTGGCTTAATTTTCTTCTCTCTTATTCTCCATTGTGAAGCCAAAAGCCCATGGGCACTGAAATAAGTTTAGGGCTTTAAATTAAGCTCTTTAATATAAGCACTGCTACGACTATAATTAAGGATCACAATTAGGTGCAACTGCCAAAACATTCTCAAATTCAATGTGTGACAGGTTTGAATGAATTAGAGACACAAATGAGATTGGAATCTTAGAAGCATGTGAATAGTTGAAAGTAAAGTGTAAAATATACTGACATCTCATTATTTTATCTAAATTATAGAATCCTCTATATTTTGAAAATGTAAATAAATCTCACTTAAAATTAAAATTTATATTATATTTTCAACTTCTTAATATAACACAAAATTTGCAAATTTTTATTATATTATTAAATTTTATAATTTTGATTTTTCTTTACATTTACGAAAACTTATTTGTTTAGATTTCTTTTAAACATTGAAAACATATTTCAAATGTATATTTTTATTCATCATATAATATCAATTATTTAAGTTTGAGGGATTATATAAACATATTCGCACGTTCTCTTCTCATGTGGTCGAGCTCCTTTAGGGTTCTTGTACGGCCCTCCAATTCATCGTGCTTTTTATTCAAATTTCTAGAAGGCTTTCATGAAAACATTGTTGATTAAAGATAATTAATCAATTTGGATGAAAGCTGCTTTATTTGGGTCCGTAGGATTTGCCCGTTTGGGCAACGTTTCTTTTTCTTGTGTGGCAGCGTTTTGATTGACTCCAGTCAAGAAAACAGAAGTAGCTATGAATAGGGGAAAGACTCGCATTGTCGACCTTTGCTAGGGTCCAACTTTTTGAGCCAAATTTTAGCCCTTATTGATTGGTGTTTTTTATTGCAATTCTCTGCTTTGCCCCAGTTGTTCTCTATCTTCTCCCGTGTTTGAGTTATTTTTTATGCTTTTGGTTTGGGCCTCAACTTTTCTGTTCACTATGATGCTTTAGTCATAGCTAGTTATTGATTTTAGTTTTAACTTCTCCTTCAAAAAATTTCTATGATGGACTTAAAAACCAAAAGAAGGGTATGCTTGATGCTATGTCAGGAGGGTCTTTAATTGATTCAACTACTCAAGAGACATAGGACTTAATTAAGAAGATGGCCTTGAATCACTAATAATATGGGCCTAGAGTTGCAAGAGCTATCCATTAACTAGGACTTTCAACCGAACATGCCAAGAGGATTAATTCTCTTGAATCCAAGATCACATCTCATGTCTCTCTAATCACTGCTCAGTTGAAGAATCTTAGTGTTCAAAAGACTCCAACTACTTCTTAAGCTTTAGTTGCTCCAAGATGTGACACTTGTGGATTTGTTATGCATATCATTAGCTTATGCTCTAAAGCTCATGAAGAGGTATATGCTATCTTTTGAGGAATCTCTATTCTAACACCTACAACGAAGGGTGAAAGGTTAACCTGAATTTCAAATAGAGCAATGGAGATAGCAACAACAATAACTTCAAAGGGAGTACTTCTAGAGCCGTGGTTCCTCAAGAACATTACTCTAGAGATGATGATAAGCTAGCTCAAATTCTTAAGAGCACCTTAAGAGAAAGACGTTGCGCTAACGTCAATAAGACAGTTTGCTTGCTTCTTCTGATAAATGACGATATTTCTAAGACTAAAGTTAGAGCTGAAGCAAGGTTTGCTTATATTGAAAGTAAAATGGAGCAAATGGAGACTAGGATCAACAACCTTAATGCTTATGTCATTTAACTATCCAATAATATGAGTGACCAACAAGCGCAAAATTTGGGAACTATGCCCTCTAACATCGTCATTAATGCCAAGTCTTTGAATTCGATATCCTTATGAAGTGGAAAGAAAGTTGGATCGGTTCAAGACTTGAATGATAATGATGAAGAGGTGGATGAAGAGATTGAGGATGAAAGTCCACAAAAGAAGTCTAAAAGCTCCAAAGAGATAAAGATGCTTAAGAAGGAGCCCACTAAAGAGCATAAAAGCAAGGGGAACAAGAAGTAATTAGAGACAAGCACTCATGGAGCCCTAAGCAATGAGGGTAAGGAGGTAAATCAAAATGAACTCCCTTTTCCTTACTCTTACTTGCAAAGCATGAAAATTGCTAATGAAAAACAAGATAATGAGTTGCTTGAAACTTTTAGAAAAGTTGAAGTCAATATAGCCTTGCTGGAACTGATTAAGAAAATCTCCAAGTATGCCAAATTTTTGAAAGAGTTGTGCACAGGAAGTTTAAGCCTAATGAAAGGGTTCAGTTACCCTCTAGTGTGTCTGTTTTATTTAAACCACAACTCCCCATTAAGTTTCAAGACCCCAGTTCCTTTACTATACCTTGTACTATAGGTAGGACAAACATTCTTAAGGCTTTACTTGATTTAGGTGTTATAGCTAATGTTATGCCTAAGTCAATGTATGAGCCTCTAGAAATCAAAAGCCTTAATCTTACCACTATGATGCTTAAGTTAGTTGATAGGATCGTGAGTTAACCATATGGCTTCTTAGAGGATATCTTTGTGAAAGTAAAAGATTTAGTGACCCCTGCCGACTTCTATGTGTTAGATATGCCTCATAAACAAGGTGGTGATGGAACTTTGATTTTGGGTAGACTATTTCCTCGAACTGCTAATACTAATATTGACATGTAAAAGGGTTCTATCACTATATCTATTGGGGATAAATTTACATATTTTAATATGCATGAACAAATGAACAACCACATGAAAATTATTCTATTTGTGATGTTAATTTTGTTGATAGGTTGTTTATTGATAAGCTTGATAATGTTAATGAAATGCATATTTCATCTCCTTCCTTTTAAATGGTAGTGACGTAGACTATTCTACTGTTCATCAGTTAGATTACACCCTCTTTACTCCATCTGATTCTGTCAAACACACATGCATGGGCAAAAATCACAGCCATATACTCTGGTCTACCCTTTAAACATGGTTTGCATAACTTGGCCATCAAACTCTACACTTTTTCCCTCTAAAGCCAGATTTTATTATCTTTATCATTTTGCAAAACGTGCCCTAACAGAGGACAATGAAGATAAGAGAAGACTCAGGAGGCTTACCTTTCTTGGATTTCACCTTTGCATGCAAAGATTCTCCCTCATCTCTCAACTCTCAACTCTCTCTCTGGTTTGTGGGCGAGCAGATGGAAATGAGGGGAATGAAAGAGTCTTCAAGTGTTAAAAGGTAAGGCTGCATGTGTAGCATGTGTGGGAGTAAGGAAAATGGCCATTATGTCCTTTATCTCTTTCCTTTCTTCTATTTCCATCCTTCCTCATATTTTTCTGAAACATAAAATATATCAAGAAATTATTCCATAATATCTTATATGGATTTATATTACCCATTAGCTTCTTTGACCCATAAAATGACTTCTTTAAAAATTTCAGGTTAAGCCAACTCCTAACTATTTTTCTTGAATTTTCCAAGAAAATAGCCCTTAATTCTAAAAATTAATCCTTAACTCATTTTAAGGATTTTATGCCTCAACAAGCTTCTTTACTTCACAAAGTAATCATCTTAAAATTTTCAGCTCGAATATAAACCTCTAACTATTTTTCCTTAAATTTTCTAGGAAAATACTCCATTTTTGCTTCAAAAATTAACTTTAAAATTATTTAAGCCATTTTTGGGGATAAACTTTTCCATAAAATTTTAAGCATCCAGAATTAATATCCCACATTTTCCCCAATTTATTTAGGCTCTAAATAATTTTAAATAAATTTTTTCTTTTTGCTTTTCCTATGTCAAAAAATTTGGGTCTCTGTTTGTAGTTTGCTTTGGTTCTACTTCATACGTAGAAGTGCAGGTTGAGTAAAAACTAGCAATGCAAAATTTCACTATTTTTTTTTAAAAAATATATATTTATATTTTTGCTCAACAAACGAATATGGATGGACAAACAAATATGTAACTACTATTTACATCTCCTCTATCAAGGTCTCCCCCTAAATAAACAATAAAAAGCTTTTGAAAACAGATAAAAATAGCATATTTTGTAGTAGTGCTAGGAGAATGGAGATGGCCAAGAATAAGAAAAGATCCAGATGATAGAGTGAACGAGAGAGATATAGATCATGATGTCCAAGATTCCAAGCCTTCAATCAAGTTAAGATCCACAACATTGCTTTTCGTCCTCATATGCAATTAGTTTATGTCCTTAAACTACAATATCTGTGGTCCTTGACTACCAATCGTTAATTTCTTAAATATTGCAACCAAAGTCATTTATACAAAAATATAGTCAGGGAAATCAAATTATCCCAGGCCATATAATAAAACCACTTAATAGTTATACTAGTATTAAAATCATGATTAAGCACATATAATTATTAAAATGACAGTTACTTTCTATGCACACATACTCCCTAATAAAACCCAGAGGGTTATTTAAAGTTGAATATACTTCCTTCATTCTATGAGTCAACTCAAGTTAAAGTTTCTCACAAGTTGAGTTACTTGCCTTGTGGTAATTGGAAGGTAACTAAAAGTTTCTGTACTATCTCATGTTGAGGATTTTGTGTTTATGTTAATTGGAAGTTGGTCTATATGAATTAAAGTGAGTTTCTCTTAGTCAGCCTTAGAGAACTTCTTAACTTAGAGTTACCCTTGATTTAACCAGAGTTATGCTGGAACTATTCTTAATCAACTCAATTTCATTAGCACTCAACTTCAAGGTATTATGTCATCTTGCTCGCTATTAGTTCTTAGCCTAAGGTTATCCTCTTACAACTCGAATTAGATCCTGTACTTTGAAAATCTTCAAGATTGACTAAAGTCAAGTTGTTTTTAACCTTAAGTAATTATTGTATTGCGTTGCTCGTTAACATTTCATAGCTTGAATTTAGTCCTCTATTAATATGGGTTACATCCTTCACATTGAAACAATTCACTTATAACTCAAGTCAAAGTGTTCTTGACGGTAAGTTACCTTGTTCTAGGCCACACAACTGAAACTTAATTCTTCTTAACTAAATTTTTCCTTTAATCTACTTGAGTCATTCACTAAAATCTATGCTTATCACGCTTGGCTTAAACCTTAAAGATCACTCTTACTTGATGTTTTTATCCATATTTACTTGATTGTATCATCACTACTACAGCACAGACCTTTTACCTCTATTTTGGAGTACTTTTTACTTATGTTTTGGGAGGGCATAAAAAGAAGGGACATAGTAAGTATTCCCCCTTTTACTTTTGTTTTTAACAGAAGAGAATGAAGCCTCTTTTCTCGTCTGTTACAAATAAAAGTAAAAAGTCCCTTTTTTTACTTCTATTTTGAGAAAGTAGATGAGAATAAGTACACTGCTCATGTCTGTTCTTATTAAAACAGAATAGAAGATGCTACCTTTTACCTCTATTTTTCAAAAAATAAAAGTAAAAAGTGAATTTTTTTAACTTAGAGAGTCATCCACTTAGTTCAATTGTCCTCCAGAACTTGTTTTGGTTTTTAGTTGAGGCTTGGTATGCATTGCTATAGTGAGCATGATAGAGGCATTTTTTTTGCTACCCTAAATCCCAAGTACAAGCCAACATCATTAATATCCATTACTAACCACTTAAGCCTTCTTCTTTTCTCAAAGTTCCAAGCATGCATAGTATATTTAAGCTAATAACACCTTGCTGCTACATGTGTGATGTTGATCACTTTGTCTTCATGGATTTGGAATTGCCGCATATAAAAAAGAAAAAAAAGGAAAAAGAAAAGAAAAGAAATAGAAAAAGGCAAAAACAAAAAGAGAGAAGAAAATGTTTGAAAAAAGCCAAAAAAAGAAAGATTGAAATAAATTGGTACCAAAGAATAAAGTTTCAAAATAAGGCATTTTCTTGGTGGTTTTGAAGATCAAAGTTTTTGTGCATGAAGAGAAATTAAGTAAATGTTAGTTTGGAAATCATCTCTAAATGCTTAATGCTTTGTCGTTTCATTTCATTCTGTATTCATTCTATCTAGGCCTTTTTCATCACTTCAACCCTCAAAACCCTCTTGACTTATTGCATCTAAGCATGTGTAGTGGAGATTTTAGAACTTCAACAAGCCTATGGTAAGATGTTGACTAAGTGGATTTGAGAGAAATTAGCCCCGATTCGGTAAGTTGAGCTAAACAGTTTAATACTTTCAGAGCTCTCTCTCTTTCTCATCCATATTGTTTTGATTGCATACTTTGTTAATTTCTTTACATTGTCCTTACCATTACTTTGCTTCCTTAAGAGAGTTGGTCAATAAGATTATAACTCTTCATTTGAAATATGTTTTGATTCTCATTTGTCTTGATATCATTCTTGTTTTCCTTGATCTTGTCTTTGTCCCAGAGTACAAAGATTTAAGTGTAGAGGAGTTGATCTAACCCATTTATTATATATTATTTCATATCATCTTATGGGTTGTTATGGGTTACTATGGGCTTAATTATACATATTTGTGTCTAATATGGTTTAGATGTCTTTGCATAGAGTTAATGTCTTTTAGGGTCAAAATTGTGAAAATAGGTAATTAATTGTTATTAATTAATTTCTAAGACAATTGGTACTTTATTTAGACTAATTTTATTGCAGGATATAAGAAAAATGGAGCCAAGATCAAAGACTAAAGAACAACAAAGCATAAAATAGAGAAGTGGTTTTATAAAGCTACAATTTTACTTACAAGATCCAACTTTAAACAGTTTACCCACTCAAAATTTGACCCAAAACTAACCTAAACACCCCAAGACTGATGCATTTTTGAGCCCTAGCCACATTCATTCATTCACAACCTCTTACATTCATTTTTCCTCTTATCTTCTTTACTCTCAATCATAGTTTTCACTATTCCACCTCTTCTTCCTCCATTTTCTTGCATTCTCTCCAAAGGTGCTTAGATTCAATTAGGTATAGCTATTTCTATGGCTAGACATGGCTAAGATCTTTTTTCCTTAAAGATAGATGAGGATAGCATGAGTTTAAGAGCTTCAAAGGGGAGTGCTTCGTTTTATCTAATATTGAGCTATGTAACTATGATTTCTAGGATTAGGAATTATTTTTGTATAGTTGAACCTGTGGGATTTAGTTAAATTACTCTGTTTGGATTAATCATTGTAATTATTAATTGGTTTTTTTTATAGAATTTATGAGCTTCTATATATATGGTTTCATATATATGTTCTTTATTTAGTTTCGTTACTTGTCTTGCTTTCTTGCTGGTTGTGAGTGATTTGATATTAATGAAACTTAAGTTAAGAACCAATTGCATTAATCATTCCATAATTGCACATTAGGAAAGCTTTATAATGTTTTATAAATGAGGTTTCATTGAGTAAAGCATTAGACCTAAGGGTTGCCTAAGGGTTTTGATTTCAAAAACCTAATGAATTGGACTCACATATCATTTTGACAAGGATTGCCATTAATTCCATTTTCAAGGGTTTCATCAATTGTTTTCAACTTGTTTTCTAACCATTCTATCCTATTCCCCTAAAAGTTTAAAAATATATTTACCTTGCATTTGATTTCAGTTAATAGTTTTAATGAGAACCGCTAACTTTCCCTAGTTAGTTTACATTTTCATAGCATTTAGTTAACTTAGGATAAAGAAGTTAAGGCTCTAACAAGTGAGACAACCTGAGGTTGTTCTTATAATACAATCCTTTGTTAAATTTTAAATTTGACCCTAAGACATGAGTAAACGATCATTTCAATGTTCTACTACCATTACTCATGATCAGTAGTACAACAAATTTTCACAGATGAAGATTTTGTTAGATATGAGGTAAATGGTTTGGTTCTCTAAGATGGATAAAGTAGTTCTGAAGGGGTCATAAAGGAGTCTTCAAATGGTTAGATCAGTGATTTCTATTGTAACCTTACTAATGTTCTGCCCATTATCATGGAATTGATTGGTATCACTCATGGTTTAGTTGTGCTGGAATAGAGGATTTAGAAGAATTAACAAGCTTGGCAATTGCATAAAAGCTATTACTATGTTAACGTGGGGATGTAAGTATGATCACCCTTTTTTTGACATTGTTAACGATACTTGGCTTTTGGTACATAGGAATTAGATAGTACAGATAATTGGACCAAGTTTGTATAGTGTTTTTCCTTACATTCCTAATGTATTTAGCTAGATTCTTGAGCATTATTGCATATCTTATGGCTTTTAGTCAACTTAGAGTGATTACATGGTCTTAGAGGTAATTTGCATGGTTTTGTAATTGTTCTTAATTAACCCAATTTCTTACACCTTTTGATACTACACAAATGCTATTTTATCTTGTAGGTATCTTAGAATAAGAAGGAAGGAAGTACATAGACTCAAATAAGGAACATTAAAGCTTGAAGATTCAAGATGTACTTTTTTGGAACTTGGGTTGTGGCCAAGAAAATTTACAATGTGGCGAAGGTATTAATTTAGAATCTTTATCATGGCTAAGAAAATTTACACCGCGGCGAGAGGTGTTTATTAGCAACTCACTATTTTGAATCTGGAGCAGCTGAAATGGATTACCCCCTCAACAATCCAACCCATTTTCAACCCAGAGCACTTGGGAACATAATATATTAAAACCCTAGCCTCTATTTTGGCTAATTCCTTTACTCCATCTTCATCTCTTACCCCCTATTCAATTCCCCTCTCTTCTCTTTACCTCTCACTTTTCTTCTTTACTCTTCCATCTTCTTCCACCTTATTCACCATGGTTATGGATGTGGGCTACCGTCTGGAGCTTCTTTTATGGCTATGAGTGGCTGAGTTCATCATATCTTGAGGATGGGTGGTGGTTTTTTTTAGCTCTAATTATGTTTTATTCTCCATTGTTGATAGAACCCAATTCTTCTATGTTTTTTCATATCATTTTAAGGGTTTTTATTATAGTTTTTGGCTCTTTTTAGTGTTTATTGTGCTTAATTTAGATTAAGAGTTCTTGCTATGAGTTAGTGTCTTTTTGTTGATAAAACTATCATAATTAGCTATTAATTGTATTCAATTGATTTCTAGGACAATTCATTATTCAAATTGTTGCTTTCCATTATAAGACACTTAACAATTAGAGCCAAGATTAAGGACCAAAGGATTACACAACATGAGAACTCAAAGTATTGGTTCTAGAAATCTTCGCCGCGGCCAACAAATTTTGCACCACGACGCAAGTATGAAAATGTACATAAGTGACTATCCTAGAATAGTTCACCGCGGCCAAGAAATTCTGTGCTGTAGTGTCAAGACTATTCTGGAATAGTTTGCCGTGGCCAACTTTTCCTTCGTCGTGGCGAAACCCCTCATGCTAGCAATGTTAGATTTGGATCCAAAACGTGAAAATAGAACATCTATTCATAGGATCTAGCCCGGATTGACCCCTTAAACCCTTAGAAACCCTATTTTCATCTGATCACTCTATTCTCTCATCTCTAACACCTCTATTCTCCCATCTTCTTACCCCTTCATCTCCACTTTCTTCCCCATCTATTTCCTTCAACTTTTCTTCATCCTACTTCATTTTCTTCATCTCCTAGCTGCTGTGGCTGAAGATTTCACCTTGGTTGGAGTTGTTTCTAAGGCTATAGTGGGCTAGGGTTTTCCAACTCTTGAATATGGTGGAGTGGCATGAGTTTTCAAGCTTCAAAGGGGAGTTTTCTAGGTTTAGGAATTGTAATTCTTAGTTAGACACTTGGATTGTTGCTGTAATCATTGTTTAATGATTTATATATATAGTTTAGATTGGTTAATGTTGAATTTTGTGCTTCAATATATGTGGTTGCATATATGTCTCATGTAATCCTCTTGATTCTCTCTTATCTTGCATGGTTATGTTATGATATTAAGTTGATTTTGGGTTGCATTGGACCAATTGTATTGATCATTCTCAAATTACACATTAGGAGAGCTTAATAGCGTTTTCATTAATGAAGTTCATTGATTTGAACATTGGACTCAATAGGTAATTGAGGTTGTTATTCAAGAAAACCTAATGACTTTATGAAACTCCCAATGTCTTAAGCAAGCTATGATTGCCATTAAAACCATTTTCAAGAGGCTTTCTATCATCCATTTCCATTCCATCATCATTTTATCTAAAAATACCAAAAATAATAGCTTAAATTTATTTTCATTCCATATTCTTTAGTCAATTCAATTCAAATCTTTAAAAACCTCAAACCTCTTTCATTGCATTACATGGCATTTAGTCTAGCTTGGGTTATCAATAAAGGCTCCTAAAAGTGAACACGACACAGATTGCACTGCTATAATGCATCTCTTAGATCCGGTTATAAGTTTATTGTATTTGACCCCAAGGCATAACAACACGGTCAAATTAATTGGCGCCGTTCCCAGGGAGCCAAGCAACTAGTTCCCTAGGTTGGTTAATTATGAACTTTGGTTGATTGGGGATTTATAAGTCTCTTAGGTTACATTTTTTGCATTGTGCATAATAGGTTTTGCATTGCATAAAAATTTTGAAATATACAAACAAAGATCTTGATTTTGGTTTTCTTTTTGCATATAGTTTCATGCACTTCATAACATTCTTTGCATTTTTGAGTTTGTTCTAACGTTTTGGAGGCTTTGCATAGTGTTCATGCCTTTTAATTTCATTCTGCCACTATTTCTGCTGGTACTTTATTCTGAGGTCGCTTCTGCCAATAATTTTGTCACGACCAAGAATTGTCTAGCCACGACAAATACTCCTTTCTCTTTTGAGTTTGCTTTGGTAAACTCTTTCGTCACGACAAACTCAAGTCTTACCGCGAAGAAAATCCTTGCTAAGCCACAATTTTTCTAAGTCTTAGGAATTCATTGGGATTTGATTATTTTACTTTTATATGATAACACTGAGACGGGTAGTGATTTGTCTCAAGAGCTTCGTGCTATGCAACAAGTATTAAATCTTATTTTGGCACACACAGATCATGGACAAGATGAGACCTATCAAGGACATGATACCCCTTATCCTGACCATAACCATGACCATGATTGGATAAATGATCCTTCACATTCCCCTTACCATAGCCCTTTATTCCATTCACACCTAAACCAACATCCACCACCAGGACCATATTATGACTTCTCACTTCCACCATACAATCTATACTTTGAATACTTTCTATAACATCATCTATATCATGAACCAAATTTTCCATCACATGAACCCTACCACCAATACCCTTCCTTATCATACTAACCATATCCTCCTTCATATCATGAACCTTCTCCTCCACCCCATCTTGATCCTCAACCTCAATCCTATGGTCTTGACTCCTTTCTCACACTACTAAACATGGATGACCAAACAAAGAAATTGAGAGAGATGTATGACACTCTAAAGATCCATTTCTTTGAGTTGTCTAGAAGCAAAGAGTTATTTGGGATATCAAAAGAAGAAGAGGAAAGATTAGAGGACATTGAGGACTAGATCAAAGCCTTTACCGATCATGTGCTTTGGAAGAAGACAGATGGAGAAGAAGGAGCTCTATGGCCCTATGACTTAGATGATTCAAAGGAAGAAGAGGAACAAGAACTTAATGACCAAGAGTCAAATGCCATACCAAGGATGGAAAGTTCCCCACCTCTCACGACTACACCTAGTGGATCTACTCAAGCACCAAAAGTAGAGAAACTATAAAGGAATAAAGAAGAGTCTCTATTATTATTTGGTAATGATCCTGTTCTTATAGAAGTAGACCTTTCTACTATTTTTCCTGATAAAACTCTTGAATTGAGTGATAGTAAGGTAGATGAAGAGATTGTTTATGAATCCCCTTAATTGGTTGAAATTGCAAATGCTCAATATGTAACTTCTGGTTGTGATAACTCTACTTCTTTGTGTGATGAATTGAATGATAAACATGCTTCTCTTCCTAGTACTATAGGTGATTATGCACTTGCTAATGATTTATTCTCTTGTACTGGAAGTGCTGTTATTGATAAGCATGAGCATTTTGAAATTGTTGAGCCTTGTTTGAGTACCACTATGGAAGAGTTGATTGAAAATAACCATTGCCTTAAGAGTCAAATTCATGATAATTCTGATGAGTTTGTAGCTTTTAATATTGTTGAGAAAGACTCTAAAGTTTCAATTGATAAAATCATGAATATCAATAAGTCTTTCCAACAAGTTTTATCTTGTGATTTGCCTCCTGATTTATTTGGCATTGTAAATAGTAGTTTGCATGAGTCTTTCTGTTCTTTCTTTTCTCTCTCTTTAAATATTACCTCTTGTGAATGTGATAGTGATGTGCTATATTCCAACACCTGTCAGTTGGATTCTTCAGTTTCCACATCACTTGAGCTTGAGTATTTCAAAAATTTTAGATAAAAATTTGACCCCTACTAATAGGAGTATTATTGATTTCCTTGATTGTGATAGTTACTTGGAGAGCTTAAACTTTAAGATGTTGTTATTCTATTTTCATTCTCTTCATGTTCCTATTTTTTGATGTGGTACTGCTGTTGGTTCTACTTGCTTATAGGACCCCACGCTACCACTACAAAGGAAGATCACAAATGGACAAGGGAGCATATTGAAGAAATGCATGTTTCTCATCTGGGATGAGAACTTCTCCTACAAGAGTTTGAAGAGATTTCGTTCTCAAGGTTGTCCCTTTCCTTCCTTAGCTCTTATCTTTTGAATTATTTGCTTGTTTTGTGAGATAAGTGTGGGGGAGGGACATATCCAGTAGTAATAGTTTCTCTTCTTTTCTTTTTCTCCTCTTTTAGTTTTGGTTTCTCTTGTTTAGGGTTGCACTTAAGTATTGCATTAGGGACAATGCAAACAGTTAAGTGTAGGGGAAGGATTGATATTTAGTTATTGTGTTGTGTTCTTCTATGTTTATTGAAAAATCTGGTTTTCTAAAAATTCTGAAAAGTTTGATTGATTTTTTAACTTAATTTAAAGATTTTGAGTCAATTGTTTTGAAAATTTTTACTTTAATTAACTTACACTTGAACTTTTGTATTCTTGGACTTTGGTAAATGTTTATGAACTTGTATTGATACTCATGAGAATTGGTATTTGTTCAAAGTTGATTGTTAGTTTCTTTAGTCACAATTCTTCAAGCTTGCTTTTATAGTGATTAATGTATGGTGATTAATTTAGAGTACAATTAATCTTTGTGCATGAGCATTTGGGAATTAGCCTTGTTAAAAGATTCTTTGAGCCTTATTTTCATTCACAGTGTTGCATCCACTTACATCTACTTTCTAGAACTTGTTCCAATTCTTAATCAAGACTTAGCTGCATTAATGTTATGAGCATGATAGAGGCATTCGTTTCTAAACCCTTACATCCCAAACACAAACCTACACGATTTTATCCATTGCTAGCCATTTGAGCCTTCACCTTTTCTTAAGTGCCAAAGCATGCATTGTACATTCAAGTCTCTAACATTTTACTATTACATATATGATGGGTTAAACTTTGTCTTCTTGGGTTTAGAATTACCAAAGAAAAAGAAAGAAAGAAAAAGAAAAATTGAGAAAAGAAATAGAGAAAGGCAAAGAAATAGAAGAAAATGTCAAGAAAAGCCAAAGAAAGAAAGATTAAAAAAAAAAAAGGAAAAAGAAAAAAAAAAGGATCCAAAGAATAAAGTGTTGAAATAAGGCATTTCATTAGTGGTTTGAAAAACAAGGTTGTGCTTCGAGAGAAGGAAGTAAGTGTTAGTTAGAAACCTTTTCTGAATATGCTTAGTGCTTTATCATTTCATATCTTTTCACTTCACCGCATTCCATTTAGCCTTTTCAATCATCATAACCTTAAAAGTCCTCTTGATCATTGCATTCATGCATTAAAAGTGGAGAGATAGGATTTTAACAAGCTTATGGTAAAGTGTTGATTAAGTGGATTTGAGAGAGAATTCCCCAAACTTGGTGAGTAGAGTGAAACATTTTATATCTTGAGTTTTTTTTCTTTTGTTCATTCCCATTGCGTTGATTGTACTCTACTTTAATCCCTTCCTATTAATTTGGATCACTAGGATTGCTTGTTTTAAGAGTTGGGGTAATGGGATGTAACTCTCTTCCTTTGAATTCATTGAGATTCTCATTTGCATCAACATTGTTCTCTTGCTTTGGTTTTGTATTGCCTTTGTCCAGGAGTACAAAGGTTTAAGTGTAGAGGAATTGATAGAACCCAATTCTTCTATATTTTTTCATATCATTTTAAGGGTTTTTAGTATAGTTTTTGGCTTTTTTAGTATTTGTTGTGCTTAATTTAGATTAAGAGTTCTTGCTTTGAGTTAGTGTCTTTTTTAGGATAAAACTATCATAATTAGCCATTAATTGTATTCAATTGATTTTTAGGACAATTGATGATTTAAATTGTTGCTTTCCATTGCAGGATACTTAAGAATTAGAGCCAAGATTGGGGACCAAAGGATTATACAACATGAGAACTCAAAGTATTGGTTCTGGAAATCTTCACCGCAGCCAATAAATTCTGTGCCGTGGCACAAGTTTGAAAATGCACATCAATGACTATCCTAGAATAGTTCACCATGGCCAACCTTTACTTCCCTATGGCCAACTCTTACTTCACCGTGGCAAAATGCCTCATATCAACAACATCAGATTCGGATCCAAAACGTAAAAATAGAGCATCTACTGATAGGATCCGGCTCAGATTGACCCCTTAAACCCTTAGAAACCCTATTTTCATCCAATCACTTCATTCTCTCATCTCCAACACCTCTATTCTCCCATCTTCTTGCCCCTCCATCTCCACTTTCTTTCTGATAAACCTTGTCGCTGGGTAATCAAAGTTTTACTAGGGAAATGCAGCAAGTGAGGCACTACCTAGGTCATTCTTCTCAATGAGCCTTAAGTTGTATTTCAATTCTTAACAATTCACTTTTAATTATCAAATTACCAAGATGAAAGCTTGAGTTTTGGAAAACAAAAATTGAAACAAGAAACAAATCTAATGAAAGGTAAAATGCAAAAGAAGATTCAGATAAGAGATAGTAGTTCCCCTAGCAATTTATCCAATCTTCCTTGTTCAATCTTATAATTTAGAGTCTCTTAATGTCAATTAAATGGATAGATTCAGCTACTGCTCAAATCTCTCTAATCATAGATCAAAAACAACTATCTTACTAGATTCATTGTCTTACTCTGGTGAGAAGGAAAATCAATTGACAAGAACACTTGAGAAGTAAGTTGCAATTCTCTAAGGATGATCACAGCTGTGACTCATCAATTTATTCAATCAAAATTCAGATTTACAGAACAACAGTCCAAGTAAAAACGAATTAGATCTACAAATCAACAAAGAATCCTCTATTCAACTGAATCAAGGGCACAACTCACATCTGAATGTTCAACCAGATCTAAATTCCAAGAAACATAAATCTAATCACTCAACCTTCATTCTAATAACAATTGTTCAACTAAAACAAATGAATCTTAGAATAGAAAGTGGAAAATAGATCTGAAACGACTCCCTGTTCAGCTCTATGAACTCAGGTCAGCTTCATTGCTAGGAAAACTTGGAAATTCAGCTACTCATACTCTGGATTAGGGTAGAAACAGCAAGAATTGATGAAAGATTCATGGTTGATCGGTGGAAATTGATGAATTTGGACGAAAATGGAAGAAGGAATTGAGAGAAGGCGGAGAGAACAAGAAAATCGCGTCTGGAGATGAATGAGGAACTTAAATCTGGTCTCCCGTTGAAGTGCGCGACTCTGCATTTAAATCTGGAATTTTTCGTCATCCGCCGCGGCGCCTTGGTCCATCCACCGCGGCGCCTGGCCTGTACGGTGTCGTTTTAATTAGTGATCCTGAGCTTCATGTAAATACCAATCCGCCGTGGCGCCTCTGTCCATCCACCGCGACGCTTTTTACCGAGAGTCCCCTTGGAAATCCGCCGTGGCGCCTTCCCAAATCAGTCGTGGCACCTCAGACAGAACTGAAACTCCCTGAAATTCACACCAAAGCAGGGATCAAAAGTACACACATATAAAATCATATAAAAACATGTAAAAACACCTGCAAAACCTCACAATTCCTCTCACCAACTCTTATGCACAATGGAAGCTAATTATGCACAAAGTATGCAAATATAGATGGCAAAAGCATGAGTTTAGGGCTAGAAATGTATGCAAATAATGAGACTTATCAACTCCCCCACACTTAGCTTTTGCACTCCTGGGCAAATCAGGTCTAAACATATTGTGAAAGGGAAGGATGAGAGAAAGGAATAAGCAAGCTCAAAAGTTCAGGTTACAACTGCAACCAACAATGATTCTTCAGCCAACATCCATCCATGGAACATTCTAATGCAAAGAAATCAAGCAATGATATGTAATTTAATCTAAGTGAATAAGATATAGAAGGCCACACAAGGGAATTAGTATATCACTCAACTCACAAGTATTAAAGGTTCTTTCACTCAATTCACTTATTCAAATGCTCCACCATATGCTTGTAATAGCTCTACCTTTCCACCACTCAAATACATAAGTACTCAAGAATCAAGAGGACTTTTGTGGCTTGTAATGTAAAGGTGGGGAAGAAATGCACAAGAATGCATATGAGGATGGAGTTAATATGTGAATCAATGTGTAGAATTCAATAGCATTCTTGATCTTGAATTCCTAAGCTATAAAGGTGCTTTTATTCCCACTTTCTTTTCCTTTCTTGCCTTTTCATTTATTTTCAACTTTTCTATTCTCTTTCTCTCTTTTTTTCTTTTTACATTCGCATGTTTCTTCTTTTTTTTTTCAAAGCTCAAGTATGCATCTCCTCATATCAATCCATCAATTGAATCCATCAAAATGCTAGTGAATTCTGAAAAGAATGAATGAAATGAAATATGCATCTTTGTAGGAAAGAAGTTTTATAATTGAGAGTGAAATGAATGGAAAAATTCAGCTAAAAGGCTCAAATGGGTAACAAGGGATAAATCGTGTAGGGTTTAGCCATTTGGTCTAAGTAGCTAATTTGAATGAATGCCTCAATCATGTTCAAGAGTACTAATGTTGCATGTGGTCTTGATTAAGTGAATGCACACACCATAATTGAATATAAAGTCTCAAAGAATCCTTCCAACTAGGCTTTGTCTTCCATATTCATTCACTTCAGCTAAAGAACACATCATGCTTAATCTCTATGCATTAGAAAATTTCACTTCAAGATATTAATTTCCAAATCAAATCAGTCACAAATGTAACATTAGAATTCTTGAAGCAAGCTAAACCTTCAAAAAGTTTTTGAAAACTGAGTTTTTACAAAAGACACAAAACACATAAAAACACAACATTCACTCCCCCACACTTGATCCTTGCATTGCCCTCAATGCACATTTGAACAAAAGATAGCAAGGAAAAATGGGCAAGGAAGGAATGGAAAGAAAGAACAAAATACTCAAAAACAAACTAAAAATAACCTACACTTGCTACTATTTATGCCCCCCCCCCACACTTCTTCAAAAATGGAGTTCAAGAATGAAAATAATCAAATAATCACAGACTAAGGTATGTAAGGAAGGGGACAACCTGAGATTATGGTGGGTCAAAATTTGCCTTATAGATTTTGAGCAGGTGACCATTGACCTTGAAAGTCTTGCCGCTCTTCTCATCTAGCAACTCTATCATGCCAAACTTGTGCACTTTAGTGACCAAGTATGGTCCTTCCCATCTAGTGCTCAACTTCCCAGGTTTAAATGTGAATCGTGCCTTGTACAGCAACACTTTATCTCCAACCTTGAAAGTCTTCCTTAGGATTTGCTTGTCATGAATCATCTTCGTCTTCTCCTTGTAGAACCTGGAATTCTCATATGCTTCAAGTCTCAACTCTTCAAGTTCCTGTAATTGCAATAATCTTTCCATGCCAGCAGAATCAAAATCAAGGTTACATGCTTTTACAGCCCAAAGAGACTTATGTTCAATCTCAACCGGTAGGTGACACATCTTACCATAAACCAATCTATAAGGAGACATGCCTATTGGGGTTTTAAATGCAGTTCTATATGCCCACAAAGCATCATCTAATCTGGCACTCCAATCCTTCCTAGATGGTTTAACTATTCGTTCCAACACCTTCTTGATTTCTCTATTTGCATTTTCCGCTTGCCCATTGCTTTGGGGATGATAAGGTGTGGATGTCTTATGTGTCACACCATACTTAGTGAATAACCCTTATAGTACTTTATTACAAAAATGAGTGCCATTATCACTAACTACTGCTCTAGGAATGCCAAATCTAGAAAAGATGTTATTTTTCAGAAATTTTGAAACAGTGGCAACATCATTCTTTTTGGTTGCTATGGCCTCTACCCATCGTGAAAGGTAATCAACTGCAAGAAGAATGTATGTAAAACCCATAGAAGGAAGAAAGGGGCCCATAAAATCAATACCCCATACTTCAAACACCTCACAGAAAAGCATTGGGTGTTGGGGTAATTCATGTTTCTTAGTTAGGCTACCAAATCTTTGACAAATATCACAATTCTTGCAATACTCATAAGAGTCTTTAAAGAGTGATGGCCAATACAAACCAGCTTCCAATATTTTTCTTGCAGTCTTGTTAGCACTAAAATGACCTCCACAAGTTTGAGAGTGGCAAGCATACAGGATGTCTTGAAATTCTTCATTTGGTACACATCTTCGGATGATTTGGTCGCTGCATACCTTCCAAAGGATTGGAGGGTCCCAAATATAGTGTTTAGACTCACTCTTAATCTTCTACATCTGAAAATGAGACAATGAAGAAGGAATTAAACCAGCAACTAAAAAGTTGACAATATGACAATACCAAGGTTCCATGAGAGACAAGGTAGAAACAGAACAATCCTTAAACTCGTCACAAATAAAATCTGAATCAACTACTCCCCTTGTAGTTTCTGGTAAGCGACTTAGATGGTCCGCCACCACATTTTCTGCTCCAGGTTTGTCTTTGATGTCAATATCAAATTCTTGGATCAACAACATCCACCTTAAGAGCCTTGGTTTGGATTGTGGCTTGCTGAAAAGATACTTAACAGCAGAATGATAAGTGAAAACAGTAACTTTAGAGTTGATTAGATAAGGTCTAAACTTGTCTAATGTGAAAACAATAGGAAAAAGCTCCTTTTCAGTAGTTGTGTAATTAGTTTGAGCCTTATCTAGTGTCTTTGAAGCATAAGCAATAACTTTGGAAACCTTACCATCCTTTTGTCCCAAAACTACACCCACTGCATTATTAGAGGCATCACAACACAATTCAAATGGTAAATTCCAATTAGGGCAAGTCAAAATAAGTGGAGAAGTCAATCTGGATTTAATCTCATTAAAAGACATTTTACACTCATCAGTGAAATCAAAGGAAGCATCTTTTTGCAGTAATTTGGACATTGGAAAAGTCACTTTACTAAAATCTTTTATGAATCTTCTATAAAATCCAGCATGGCCTAGGAAAGATCTAAGCTCCTTAAGATTTGTTGGATAGGGTAAAGATGAAATTACTTCAACTTTTGCCTTGTCTACCTCTATTCCCTTTTCAGAAATTAGGTGACCTAGAACTATTCCTTGTTGGACCATAAAGTGACATTTTTCAAAATTCAGGATAAGGTCCTTTTCAACACATTTGGATAGAGCTTTTTCCAAGTTCACTAAGCATTCATCAAAATTATTTCCATAGATGGTAAAGTCATCCATAAACACCTCAATCCCATTCTCTAGCAAATCACTAAAGATGGATAGCATACACCTTTGGAATGTGCCCGGTGCATTGCAAAGTCCAAATGGCATTCTTCTATATGCAAATGTGCCAAAGGGACAAGTGAATGTAGTCTTCTCTTGATCTTGAGGTGCAATGGGAACCTGAAAATAGCCACTGAAACCATCAAGGAAACAATAGTGAGATTTACAAGCTAATCTTTCAAGCATTTGATCTATAAAGGGTAGGGGAAAATGATCTTTTCTTGTAGAATCATTAAGCTTCCTATAATCAATGCAAACACGCCAAGAATTCTGGATTCTAGTGGGGATTAATTCATTTTTCTCATTCCTAACCACAGTGATCCCACTTTTCTTAGGAACAACCTGAACTGGACTTACCCACTCACTATCTGAAATAGGGTATATGATTCCAGCACTAAGCAGCTTTGTTACTTCCTTTTTAACAACATCAAGTATGAGTGGGTTAAGTCTTCTTTGAGGTTGTCTTATGGGTTTTGCATTTTCATTTAACAAGATTCTATGAGTGTAAATTGAAGCATTAATACCAGGAATATCTGCTAGAGACCACCCAATTGCACTTTTATACCTTTTCAAAACAGCAAGTAACTGAGACTCTTCAAGATCAGTCAAAGAGTTAGAAATTATCACCGGTAGTCTTTCATTCTCAGCTAAAAATGCATATTTCAGTGTTGAAGGCAAGGGTTTAAGCTCCAATTTAGGAGGTTGAACTACTGAGGGTATCAGTTTCTTGAGCTCCAAGGTAGTGCAATTATTTTCAGATTGCTTCAAAGCTTTAATACCAAAAATTGCAGTTGTACATTCATCCTCATGTGAGTAACACTCCTTGATTGGTCCCTGCAACAATGCATTTAAAACATTTGTAAATCCATGTGAAAACTCAAAGTTAGATGCAGAATAATCTTGAGGAATTCCAATTTCACAAGTAAAATTAGATTGCAAAAGTGCACTCCCTATGCTGCATATTTCGGCAAATTTGGTTGGTGTCATGCTTAATCTCCTAGGGTTGGGAGCAGCTACACTTCGCATGATTCCCAAGAAGTGTTCCAGTTCTGCATAGTTAAAGAAATTAAGATCAAGTGACTTGTAAACAGGAGTGGAATACAAAATGTGATAAGAATTTAAAGACAAATCCTGTTGTTCAGAAGGTTTAGCTTCATGCTCCTTGAATGGGAATTCGGTCATGAGAGTTGGGCTAGTCTTGCAATCATGATTCTTGTGCCTTTCACCTTCCCCTTCTTGTATAGGAGTTGATTCACTCTCTTGTGCTGTTGAGAAATCTACAAGTAATCTTCTTGCAAGTTGTTCATCACTTGACAGTGTGGAATTAACATCAATGGAAGACTTAATGGATGAAACTGAAGATAACTCACTCCAAGTGGAAAGCCAGCCATCAATTTTAGAATCAATGCTAGGCACATCATCAAGGTGTGAAGAAAACGAAGATGAAGGAGAATATATGGAAGAGAAAGAAACGAAAGAATCTTCAGTATCATCATTGCTATCATGCTCAAAAATAGATTCACACTCATTTTCAAGTGACAAATCAATCATATTAAGCCCCAACAGAGAATAATCCTCATGTGGATGTTTCATCATCTCATACATATTAAATTGAATTTCTTGACCACCAAATTCCATTTTTATAATTCCATCTTTCATGCAAATCATGGTATTGGCAGTTCTTAGAAATGGTCTACCCAAAATTAATGTGCTTTCACTTATGGCCTCATTAGTCATATCTAGCACATAAAAATCAGCAGGAAATACAAGGTCTTTTACTTGAACCAAAATGTCTTCTAAGATTCCCTTGGGATTCCTAATAGACTTATCAGCTAGTTGCACTAAGACACTTGTAGGTTTCATGATTTCTACTCCCAAAGCATAATAAACAGAACTTGGCATCACATTAATAGCAGCACCCAAATCTAGCAAAGCTTTAGAGATATGAAACTTACCAATTTGACAAGGAATGGAGAAAGCTCCTGGATCTTGGCATTTCATAGGTAATTGAGCTTTAAAAAGGGCTGAAACATTAGGGCCAACTTGCACCAATTCATTAGTTTTAAACTTTCTTTTGTTAGTGCAAATGTCTTTCAAGAATTTTGCATATTCAGGCACTTTCTTCAACAAATCAAGCAAAGGAATGTTAATTTCTATTTTACTAAAGAAATCTAAGACTTCTTTATTTTGTTTTTCTTTTGCAACCTTCTGCCCAAACATAAAAGCTCTAGGGAAAGGTTTGTTGTTCATGTGAGAATCCTCAACTCTCTTTGGCTCCATCTTTCCTTTGTCCTGGTTAGGCTCTGAAATTCTTGAAGAAGATTGCCCCAAGTCATCTCCTAATGGTGCTTTATGGACTCCTTCATTATCCTGAATTAAAGGGCTTGCTTCAGTTGTGCAACCTTTAGTAGTTACACTTCTAAATCCGGCTTCTTTTCTTCCTTGCAGAAGTTGCTTCTCTCTTAAGCTTTCAGATTCCACACTTGGTGGTTTCTTTTTCTGGACAGAATTCCCCTTAGTGCAATGATCCTCCTCCAAGTCAGATTCTTCATCATTCTCATTGAATGTCACCTTTCTTCCACTTCTCAAATTTATGGCATTCAATGACTTGGGATTAATCACAATATTGGAAGGCAAAGCCCCACTTGTTTTTGCTTGAAAACTGCTGAGATTATCTGAAATTTGGGTAACAAAGTTAGCCAAGTTTGAAGTCTTAGTCTCCCATTGTTCAACCCTATTCTCTATGGCAGCCATTCTTGCATCAGATGCAGTGGTATGCTTATCAATTCTGTCCATTTGAGATGCCATGGCACTAAGATTAGCATTCATACTGTTCATGCTTTTCAACAAGAGGACATGTCATCATTCCTTGAATTACCAACTTCTTGAGTAGTTTGGGAAGGAACCATAGCTTGTTCTGAATGTTGACGTTGCTGGAACTTATTCTGCATGAACCTCTCCTTGTTGTTCTCTCCTCCTCCCCATCTAAAATTGGGATGATCCTTCCATCCTTCGTTATAAGTGTTGGAGAAAGGGTTCCTTTACTGATATTGACCGGATCTTTGTTGATACATGGCTGACACTTCTTCAAATTGAGAAGGGCAAGATTCAGTCCAATGCATCATGGAACCACAGGAGTCACAAGAGGGAGCTACCAAGGCTTGAGATGTTCCCATAGCACCACATTGTTTACTTGACAAGAGTTGCTCCATCCTAGTCATTCTCTTGTCCATCTTCTCTGACAAGGCAGCAATTTGAGAGTCAAAGTTAGTAGGATTTGACCTCAAAATTTCATTGACAAACTGGTTGTCCCTTGTGCTGAATTGTTGGTTGTTGTTAGCCATCTTCTCCAATAATTCCCAAGCGTTGTGAGGAGTCAAATCAAACAGTGAACCATGGGCTGCAACATCTATTGTGTTCTTGTGATGAGATAGCAAGCCCTCATAGAAATATTGGACTAGATTGGACTTGCTGATTTGATGATTTGGACATTTAGAAAGCATGGCTAGAAATCTTGTCCAATACTCATACAAGGTTTCTCTACTATCTTGTTGAACTCCATAGATAGCCTTCCTTAATTTAGAAGTCCTTGATGCAGGAAAGTACTTCTCTAAAAAGGCCTTCTTTAGTTGTTCCCATGTAAGTGTTGTGAAGTGTTGAGGTAGACTTTGCAACCATTCTTTGGCATTTTCTTCTAATGTGAAGTGGAAAGCTCTCCTTAGCACATCTTCCAATTGAGCACCATGGGGCTTCATAGAGGAACAAACCGCATGCATGTTTTGAAGGTGTCTATATGGATCATCCCCTGCAAGACCAAGGAATCTTGGTAAGGTATTAATCAAGGTACCCTTAAGTTCAAAATCAGCTTCAAAGTTATAAAAACCACATGGATCACAGTTCACACTTGAGTTATTGATTTCTCTAATGCTCCTATTCTCCTCATCTCTATTCAATTGAAGATTAGCATTATGAATAACAGTTTCAGCTTGCCTTTCATTTTGAGGTCTATTTGTAGCATCACCTCTCTCAGTTTGAGTATTGTTATTATTTTGATCCATCACAAAATGATTGTCTATAAACCCTCCTAAAGTAGGTTCAGATTCTGAGAAAGAACAAGATTCAACTTGAGGAAGAGAGTCACTCACTATAGGTTGCTTACTAGACTCAGCTATTTGTTTGGTTTTCTTGATTTGCCTAAGAGTTCTATTGATTTCCCAATCAAAAGGTATAAGAGCCTTATCCTGGGACATGCAACTAAAGAACAAGAGAATAGACTAATAAAATAAATGTGAAAAAGCAATTAGACAAAAGAAAGAAATCAGAGAAAAGACAAAAAGTTAAGAGGGGGTCCTGTAAATCCACCGCGGCACTTTCTCAGATTCGCCGCGGCCTCTATTATAGAGACGAGTGCCGAGCTGAAATTGGACAGGCGCTGCGGCCTTTGGTGAAATCCGCCGCGGCGCTTGTTGCAGAATTGATACTGTGAAAGGCGCTGCGGCGCCTGGTGATATCCGCCACGGCGCCTGATACTGATAAACCAGATGGACGAATTCTGCAGCAGCTTTTGACACTGTTCACACCTTCACTCCTGCAATTTGAACCCTTAACACAATGGTATTAATTTTTCAACAAGAAAAGATCTCAAAAGCATAAAAACAATCAACCATCATTAGATTTAGTGGAAGAACAATTAAAAGGAAAAAGGTTGCTACAGCAAGGATTCAAACAATTCACAGCTGACCAAATTGTGTTAACTCCTTGACAACCTATGGAATGAATTTGGAACACAGCAATAAGGGAAACAACTCAACAACAAAGCACAAGAGTGAAAATACAAACGCAACTCAAAAACACTAAAGCTACTTTTTTATGAAGTTTTAGGTTTTCAAATATATTTTTTTTCTTGGCAAACCAGCGAATTGCTGAGAACCTCAACAAGTAAGGCTCCTCGGCAACAGCGCCAATTTGATAAACCTTGTCGCTAGGTAATCAAATTTTTACTAGGGAAATGCAGCAAATGAGGCACTACCTAGGTCATTCTTCTCAAGGAGCCTTAAGTTGTATTTCAATTCTTAACAATTCACTTTTAATTATCAAATTACCAAGATGAAAGCTTGAGTTTTAGAAAACAGAAATTGAAACAAGAAACAAATCTAATGAAAGGTAAAATGCAAAAGAAGATTTAGATAAGAGATAGTAGTTCCCCTAGCAATTTATCCAACCTTCCTTGTTCAATCTTATAATTTGGAGTCTCTTAATGTCAATTAAATGGATAGATTCAGCTACTGCTCAAATCTCTCTAATCACAGATCAAAAACAACTATCTTACTAGATTCATTGTCTTACTCTGGTGAGAAGGAAACTCAATTGACAAGAACACTTGAGAAGTAAGTTGCAATTCTCTAAGGATGATCACAGCTGTGACTCATCAATTTATTCGATCAAAATTCAGATTTACAGAACAACAGTCCAAGTAAAAACGAATTAGATCTACAAATCAACAAAGAATCCTCTATTCAACTGAATCAAGGGCACAACTCACATCTGAATGTTCAATCAGATCTAAATTCCAAGAAACATAAATCTAATCACTCAACCTTCATTCTAATAACAATTGTTCAACTAAAACAAATGAATCTTAGAATAGAAAGTAGAAAATAGATCTGAAACGACTCCCTGTTCAGCTCTATGAACTCAGGTCAGCTCCATTGCTAGGAAAACTTGGAAATTCAGCTACTCATACTCTGGATTAGGGTAGAAACAGTAAGAATTGATGAAAGATTCATAGTTGATCGGTGGAAATTGATGAATTTGGACAAAAATGGAAGAGGGAATTGAGAGAAGGCGGAGAGAACAAAGAAATCGGCGTCTGGAAGGAAATGGAGAAACGAAAATCTGGTCTCCCCGTTGAAGCGCCTGACTCTGCATTTAAATCTGGAATTTTTTGTCATCTGCCGTGGCGCCTGGCCTGTACGGTGCCGTTTTGATTAGTGATCCTGAGCTTCATGTAAATACCAATCCGCCATGGCGCCTCTATCTATCCGCCGCGGTGCTTTTTACCGAGAGTCCCTTTGGAAATCCGCCGTGGCGCCTCAGACAGAACTGAATCTCCCTGAAATTCACACCAAAGCAGGGATCAAAAGTACACACATATAAAATCATATAAAAACATGTAAAAACACCTGCAAAACCTCACAATTCCTCTCACCAACTCTTATGCACAATGGAAGCTAATTATGCCCAAAGTATGCAAATATAGATGGCAAAAGCATGAGTTTAGGGCTAGAAATGTATGCAAATAATGAGACTTATCAATAATGCACATGCATGACATGTTATAACATTAACACATGAATGCCATGGAAAGTAAGCTAAAGCATTTCATGCTTTCATAACATATTGTCAAGGCAAAACATAACATAAACTTGCAAACATAACTTCGTAAATATTTCATCATAGCTCAGTCACATCATGGCAACACAACCACATCATGCGAGCATACATATCAACCACACCTTGTAACATGGCTTCCCTCTTGCTTTTCCTTTTGCTCCCTTATTATTTCAAGCGCATGATCCTTCAGTTAGTGTCTCCAAACATCCTCTTAGATGTCTTAGGGTCCTAAACCAATCAATACATTACACAAAACATTCATTAGATTACTTGGTTCTTTCTTGGACATACTTTAAACTTAACTTTTGAGTTTCAATTTCAATATTTCTAAAATCATTTCCACATGCTATTCCCACATAATTTTGCATGTAGAATATATTTCCAAGCTAAAAACAATCAAAATCCAGCTCCTTCCCCCTTAAACAGTTTTGGCTGAACACTATGGGTTAGGAATCTAAAATTTCTATTTTCAATTCTAATGCTTCCAAACATGTTTTCTCCACATATCCCTACACAAAATCATCATTTAAACTCATTGGAAGCATCAAAATCATCAAAATCCAATTCTAACACCCAGAATCAGTCAGAATTGAAATATTATATAGGTTAAGGGGAAGTTGGATTTCTTGCAAAAACAACTCAAAACCACTTGATTCTTGTTGTTTTCAAACCCTTAAACAATTCCCTAACATCAATATCATCATATCCTAACCCAATCAAATTCGTGCAGCACCTTGGCCTAGGTTTTCAACCATCCAAAACTCAACCAAACCAACATCCAATCTCAAAAATAGCAAGGGCCTTGAAAACTACATCAAAATCCATAAATATACCTTGCTTTGAACCTTGGATTGGCTTAGGATTACATGATCTTCCTCTCCTCCTTCTTTTCCCTTGCTGTTCGGTCTCTCCCTCTTGTCTCTCCATTTGGCCGAACCTTACAAGTGAATGGGAGGGTGGTTATTTATAACCATGTTGCGCAAATCTTGGCCATTGACCTTGGATTAATCTTGGCCCTTGATCCTTGCTTTCTCTCTAAGAAATTTGACACATGTGCTGCCCCCTTTCTTTCCTCTTAAGTCAACAAATTTTCTGCCTAAAAAGCCCTCCAAAATTCGTGCAAAATGGCAGAAAAATAAAGGCCACAAAATCATTACTTGTTTTCCAAATAAATTTGACTTTTGGTCAAAATTTTGCCATTAATTTCAACATGTGGTCTTTGGACTTGGGGAGCACGTCTCTCCTGACTTAAATGGCCTAACTAAATGTCCAAATCTATTTGGAAAGTAATGGAATTGGTTTGGTTCAGTTCCAATTACAATCTTCCATCTAATTCCCCCGTTTTAGTCCAATATTAAGAAAAATAGTTTGGGGCTCCCAAAAATTCATTTCTTTCCATGATAATTCCCCATTTAATCTAAAAGCATGATCTGAAAATTTTGAGAATTTTTCACAACATCTAGCTATTTATTTCTCATTTTCTCCAAAATCAGGGTTTTACCAATAGAATTTCAGAAGTAAATTCCCCATAAATTATTTCCTTCATTTCTAATACTTGGAAAATTTTTTAGAGATTCATATATATTTTCAAGGAATGTATTTTTTATTAAATTATTAAGGCCCTTACATAATTAAAATAATTTTATTTCCTCAATTTTTACTATTTTTCCCAAAAATAATTATTTCCGGGAAAATTTCATCATAATTTATTTTGGGCCATTTTCACTCCCAAAACATCATATGGGCCTAAAAAACCTCTTATTTGGCCTCTTTCCATTTTTGGGAAATTTTTGAGAATTTTGGGCATAATTTCCATTTTTGTTCTTACTGGCCCGAAACTTTGCAAAATTACAATTTTGCCCTGGATTGGCTTAGCCTTATAATTCATCTCATTGGGGCCTCCAATATAAATTTTGGTCTACATTCATTTCTATTTCTCATTCTTGGGCCTTGAGACTTCATTAGAGTCTCTAATTTTCTCTTTTCTTAGTCTCAGAAAACTTTTACTTTGCGATTTAGTCCCTAGGAACCCCCTGTCCCTCCAAAGAAATCTGGGACCTCTGCCAAAAAGGGTCCAGTAGCCTACCTTTTTTAGGCTAATTTTGGTACTTCTAGGCCTAAAATTTGGGACGTGACAGCTTTCATCCTTTCTAGGCCCTTAAATGTAAGTACGAGTGAGAATTGTTTTAAAATCTTTCCATCGCTCGCGTACTTGGTCTGGCCACCGTTTTCTCATCTCCTCTGTGGGAGGGATATCATAGGTTTTCTGCGAAGTTCATGTGTAATAAATGAAATTATAATATTTAATAGTAAGAAATATTATTAAAAAGTATAACAAGTTTATGAAGTTACATACCAACATATCTTGCTAAATCGCATTCTTCGTTTTATCTGGTACTTCTTTCTAGTTAGAATACATAATGCTCACTTTGTTTTGACCCAGAAGGCCTACGTAGCTTATGAACCTATCTACTTCTGGACCAACTGGATTCATATTATCATCAAAATCCACATGCTTCGTCAGAGTTTTCCTGTGACGTACTGCTAGCTTTGGCATTCTTATGGTGCCTCTACCTTTTTTTCTAATAGGTTTATCGTTCACTTGATCTTCACCAAAATTGTTCATGTTTCTATTATCATCCTCCGTGTCTTGTTAGTAAACCAAAGTGAAACAGGTGAGTCAATTGTAATGAAATCAATAAAAGATTAACAAATAAGAAAAACAAAATTCTATTATAGTGCATAACTTTTCTGTTAGGGTCTTACATTATGCATTTTCCCATATTCCCTCACAGTGATCATTCCTAACAGCATATTCATCATCATCTACCAATTCTACTTCATTCGATGGAGGTAGATTTGTAGTGAAAGGTGATGTCTCATCAATGTTAAAGGTTGGATCACTGTCCTTTTGTTTTTTACCTTGAAGCACAATTGACAATTTGGTATTTGCAGGATTAGTGACATAAAATACTTGTTTTGCTTGACTTGCTAAAATAAATGGTTCATCTGTATAACCAACCCTATGAAGATTAATTAACGTAAATCCAAATTTTTGATCTATTTAAACACCATTATTGTTGACCCACTTACACTTGAAGATAGGAACTTTGAAATTAGTGTAACTTACGTCCCATATTATCTCAATAACACCATAATAGGCCATGGATGCCAATTTAGGGTTTCTATCTTTGGCACTAGAGAAATGCATTTCTTCAACAACTACCATTACCTCACTATTCTGCACAGTACTTTTTTCATCTTGAGCTTCTGTATAGAAGGAATACCCATTTATATCATATCCACTCCAAGTGGTGACATCAAATCAAGGCCCCCAAGCTAACTATTTCATTGTGTCAAAAACATTTGTCTCCCTCTAAACCTGTTCCTTGAACCACACAATAAATGTCTTGTTATACTCATTAGCTATCTGTCTATCATTTTTCTTTGGATACTTGTCCTTTAAAATCTGCTTATGGTTATCTAAGTACAGTTGAACTTCTTTCATATTATTTAAAATGTATAAGTGCACTTAGAATAGTTCTTCACGGACAATGCTCTTCATTTTAAGCCCTCGAGTTCCCTTACCTATCCTATCATCATGTCGAGCTTGCGCTTCCACTCTATATTGATATCCTTTGTAAAAGTCTATGGCCTCTTCAGGTACATATCTTTCAACAATTGATGCCTCAGGTCGATAAGGATTCTTAGAATAACCCTTTAAGACTTTCATGAATCTCTCAAATGGATACATCCATCTTGGATATACAAGGCCACGGAGCCTTACCTCTCTCACAAAATGCACTATCAAATGTACGATGATATCAAAAAATGCCAGAGGAAAATAAATTTCTAGTTGACACAGGATAACATACCCCTCTTTTTCCAATTCATCTAACATTTCAGTGTCAATAACTTTACTGCAAATAACATTGAAAAAAATACACAGCTTAGTTATCGTGTTTCTCACATCATCTTTCATAATACCTTGAATAGCCATTGGTAATAGTTGCTGCATCAATACATGATAATTATGAGATTTTATCCTAACTAACTTTAAATCATCCATCAAGACAAGCTTTTTCATATTAGAAGAATAATCACCAATTTTAAGTGATGTTTTGATTAGGTTCCTGAACGCTTTTAATCATGAAATTTGGTATGATTGTAGATCACGTTTTGAGCTTATTTTGATAGCTAACACATTAAAAATGGCCAACTATATGATTTTTAGTGATTTTTCAAAGTTAAGGTTTAGAATATGGAAAAAGGGTTTTTGCCAAATGGACAGAGGTGACTTCCACAAAAACCTGACACTTTTGCAAATGGAATTGGTTTACAAGATTATTTTTCCTTGAAAAATTATTCAAAGAGATTTTTATAGAATTTTGAACCACTCCATCTTGATTTTTCTAGATTAAGTTATGAAATTTTAAAGTTGGACCAGAAAACTGGATTTTTACTCGATAAACAGTGAAAATCCAAAAATAAGCGTTTTTGTGAAAATTTGAGCCCAAAACCATCCAACGTGGTCTAAAATGGATCCAATTGAACTCTAAGTTGATCCGATAATAAGGTGTAACATTTTTTTGGTATCAGAGCAGAGGTTCTGGCATAGGATAGAACGCTCTGCTTAAGTTGCTCGTTAGATAACGGGGTTGGTTAAGGAGGAACTGACAAGTTTTTACAGGAGTTGAGATGGAAAACACAATAGATTGGGATGCTGGATCAGAGGCCTCAGTTAATGATTAGGATACTAACATAATTGATCTCACCAAAGAGGAGGATTCGGTAAAATGGACTATAGAGACTGTTAGCCCAGGATACTCAGTAAAGGGGTCTAACATTTATCCAGAATATTGGGCTAACCTTTTAAGGGTTACCGAAGAACAATTATTGTACCTACCTGGACTCGGTGACCTGATAGATTCTATAACTAGCCTATACCAGGAACCATTGGATATTGGCCTTTATATTCAATCCATCAGACAGCCTGTTACCCCAAAGGTGCGTCCATGCGACATTCCCAGACCCAGTACCAGGACAGTGAAACCCTCGGCACCTGTAATGCCTGACCCTGCTTTAACAGAGTTTAGGATCCGTAGTCATGAGCAGCTAAAAGGAAAGTTAGAGTTCTTGGGTCGTCATATCAAGAAAGATAAGGATCAGCAAGAGCCGAACATTTACCTAGATTACCTTCAGGGGGTGAAGGTGTTGTATCAAACTTATGGACGAGATAACCTTTATCTAGATACCGAGGAATGGGTTTACATGATGACAGACATACTTCCATATTTACCCTCATGAGTGAATGAGTTCTGTCACTTGGACCAGATAGTGGGTTTATATGTTGAGGATTATATTCAGTGTCTTGAAAACTTTGTTATGCTACACTACTTTTAGACAGTTAGATCCCCGTAATACTAACATAGGACATGTTTTGTTTCAGCTAACCGTAGTAGGTTAGGCTAGCAATGCTTAGTTATATTGTTGTTTGCTTTTCATATGTATGTTATGAACTTGCTGCTTTGGTTAATACATAAATATTTTATACTAAATGTTTTGGTAAATGAACTCAAAGCATGATGTTCACTTCTTGTTCCTTTATTATACTATCCGAGTAGTTAAATACGATAGTTAGAACTCGACGAAATCCTTCGCCAGAGAGACCCCCAGATCACGACGCAAGGGTCCCTCCTGACCCACTACAAATAATTCTGGATCACCTCGAGCAACAACAAAAGACCATCAAAGAGATAAGGGTGGTATAGGCTCGCTGGGAACAAGAGAGGGACACCGCGATAGCTGTAGCGGTAGTAGCAGAATGGCTAACCTCGATAGGAGGTAACTAGAGGAAGAAACCTCAGCAACGCAAGCAACAGAATCATTGCCTAGACCGACAATGCCAGCAGTAGACCCTGATAGCATCCAGCAGTGGATGACTTGCTTTTACAAGCACAACCCACTGTCATTCAACAGAGTGTTTGACGTCCAAGCGGTAGAAGAGTGGATTAACTGCTTGGAGAAGATCTTTAAAGTACTAGACTACCCAACAGAGTGGAAAGCCTAGATGGCAATTTACAAGTTAGAGAAAAATACTAACCACTGGTGGAAGAATACTGAACTTATTCTGGATGCTCGGAACACGAGGGTGACATGGGAAGCGTTCCTGGAGCAATTCCATGAGAAATATTTTCTGAGGTTAGTCAGGGATGAAAGAGAAGTGGAATTCTTGATCCTGAAGCAGAAGGATAATAAGCCATATGACGAGTATTTAGCTAAGTTTATCCGTCTCTCCCACTACTCCAGTTACCTGCGTTACCGAGATGATGAGAGGTGGATGATGGAAAAGATGGTCAAAGGACTAAAGCAGTCCTTAAGGGAGATGATTGCTCCCAGCCAGTTCGAGCACTTCAACAAGGTAGTTGAGGCTTGCCGAATTATAGAAAATAGCCTAAATCATCATCTGATGGTTAAGTCTACTCTCAAGTTGGAGAAGGGAGATCAGGGTGGCACCTTTTTCTAATGCAAACAGGAAGAGAAAGAGGCCATGAGACAACCGAAAGAGCGAGAAGGGAGGTAAGCCCTCAAATGGCACGGAATGCCCAACCTGTGGCAAGAGTCATGGTGATAGACCGTGTATGGCTAGGTAGAACATTTGCTACACTTACGGCAAGCCCAAACACTTCTCGAGAGAATGTCCACAGAATACAAAAAAGGCAAGGCCACGTACTCTAGGACGAGTATTTGCCATCACAGGGGAAGAAACCCAGAAGTCACCGGAAATGATCTAAGGTATGATCATTATTAACAAACTTCCCAGTGATTGCAATGTATAATTCGATTGCTAGTCATTTTCTTCTCTTGTATGATTGTTCTAAAAGACTTGGCTTAATTATGAATATGTTGCCGAATGACATACATGTGTCCATACCAACACATAATAGGGTAATTACATCTGATGTGTGCTTAAACTGTATAGTTTGTTATGAGCACTGTTGTACTGCCTTAGACTTGATATGTATTCCTTCCATGAAATTGATGAGGTGATTAGCTTAAATTAGTTGTCATCCCATAATGGCAAGGACAAAACCCTGATCCTATCCTAAAGAGAAATGGAGTTAAATCTAGAAGTTAAGTTGAACTTCGTAACGGAAGCCTAGATGGGCAATGGTACGATGAATAAAACTAAGTAAGACTAGCAAAGGATAAGAGAAAAATGTGTTTCATCATGATGAACCAAGGGAATTAGTGGCGATGGATGAATACAGAGTGATTACTAAAGGAGATGGTAACTTCCATCACTACGAACAAGGATTCTGGTCATGACAAACAAACACAATAACTCTCAGATGTTGAGATGGTAACTCAACGAGACATAACGACTCTTAGAGGTCGTAAAGAGTGAGATTGGTAGAAGTTAGAAAGAGAGAGGTAGCCATTAATTAGAATTATTAGATTCCCCCTCAGAAGGAAAAGTAATGATGAGGAGTTGAACAAGATGGTTAGAGTTTGAGTCTATACACCACTAAGAAGGTGTAAGTGGCCACCTAAGTTAGACAAACTCTTACAGCCTTGTTAGGGCTAGGGCACTATAATAGAGTAGCTATCTCAAGTCCTAGAATAGATGAATAGGAACTTGGAGATAATAAAGTCAAGGTGGAGAGCCCTAGTGAAATGTTTTAAGGATTGAGAAGAAAAGGATAAGACAGATAACTGTGCAGGGAACTAGCTTAGAGGTTGGCATGTTCCCCTTAATGTTAAGAGATACTTAGTCGCTTGGGGTTTAGGTTGAGAGGCACCCTTTTCAAGGGATAAGTTCTTGGCCAGGAGTCTTCCTAGAGAGGGTAGGAATTGGTCCTCCAAATTAGAAATTTATGTTGCTCAAGATGGAGCAAGATACTCTATCGGAGTAAGAAAGGGAAGCAGCCGAGGCAAGGCAAGGGGAGTGACCTGATAGACGTATGAATAGCCAAGAATGAAGCTAGGCTTATATGTACTTGAGCTTAGCAGAGTACTAGAGCAAGCAAAAAGAAAAAGAACCTCAAAAGTCCTCTTCCTATGACTTCCAGAAGCAGCTATAAACAGAAAGAAAGGCTCCCTCTTGTAGGGATAAGATGTCTGGATGGCACTCTACAGACATAGCAACCAGTAAGAGCTTGCACTCCTTGCATTGAAATGCTAGGCATTATACATGTTAGAGTATGCTCATACTGGAAAGTAAAGTAGAGGAAAGAGAAGTTGCATAAGACCTCTATCTATACCATTCTAAATTAGTAAGAAACGGTAAGGGTAGCTGGAGGAGTAAGAGAACTCCTAAGATAGATTGGCTTAGGCACCTAAAGAGATAAATAGGTGGCCTGGGGAATTGACATGAGGCTTAAGAAAATGGTATTGGTTTTTGGAACAGTTTTAGGGAATTATTAGTATGTTGACCAACTGAGTGGAGATGACTTCACTTAGTCCTATGGTCTAAGTCTCCCAGAGATTGGTACCTATTTGGAAAGATAAGGACTAGGGATGAGTTGACGATGCGGAAACCTCCTTCGGTTGTAAACCAGAACTGAGAGAGTACCTATGATTTCCTTCCAGATAACCTTGTCATTGATTAGGCTGGATTCAATTTCCTTCCAATTAATAGAGGAAAGCCAAAATTAGAGGAGTTAGAGCCATAAGACCTGAAAAAGAGACATTCAGGCTAGCTTTAGATACAGGAAGAACTCCATGTGATACAGAGACAAACTGAGTATTGACGGGCAAATCCTTAAGATGAGGCAAGAGACAAGAATGTAAGCTGAAAAGACTCGACTAAAAATAGAAAAAAAAAAGGGGGGCTAAGACAGCAAAGTACCAGAGTTGAGCCTATTAGAATTAGTGCCTCAGATTCCCGTCAGCACTGTTTAGTTAAGCGTGCCTGGGCAAGAGTAAGCCAGTGATAGGTAACCTCTGGGAAGTAATCTAAGAGGGTGCAAAAGCCAGAAATGTTAGCCATTTTGGCAAGAATGCACTAAGTCTAGCAGAAAATGGAGGATAAAAGTTAAGGAAGCTGTTAGGCTACCGAGTACCCTAAGCAGTATGGTTTCAAACTACGACCCGAGATTTACTTGAAGTTTTGGAGGTCCTTATGAAAGAAATGAACACTACTCTCAACTTTAGTATAGCCTACCATCCTGAGACGGATGGGCAGACACAAAGAATGATATGGATGTTAGAAGATATGCTACACGCATATGTACTTGATTTCAGCAGTAACTAGGATACGTACTTACCGTGAGTTGAAGTCGGTTAAGATAACCATTTCCATTCAAGTATCTGAATGGCGTCATACGAAGCACTTTTTTGGGAGGAAGTGTAGATCTCCTTTATGCTAGATAGAGCTCAATGAAAGAAGTAAGGATGGTCCTAATATAGTGGATCAGACTTCTCAATAGATTAAAGTTATTCAGTAACGACTTCTAATGGCTCAGGGTAGAAGGAGAGCTATCCCGACACTAAAGGAGACCGTTAGAGTTTGAAATTGGTGATCAAAAGTGTCACTGAAAACAGAAGTCGGTCAATCCCCGAAGACTAAGAAGCTAGGTCTGAAGTATATTGGACCATTTCAAACTTTGTCCAAGGCTGGACCAGTAGCTTATAAGTGACCCTTCCCCTGAATTTGAGTCAAATTCATGATGTCTTCCATATCTCCCAATTATAGAAATACCATCCAGACTCGACACATGTCATAAGCAATGATGACATTATGCTCCAAGACAACCTGTCTTTTGAAGTCAGACCAGAGCGAATCATGGATCAAAAGGTCAAGCAGCTAAAAAGCAAGCAGATTCTACCGGTTGAGGTTGTCCAGGAAGGCCTTACATTGTAAGAAGTTACACGGGAGATGGAGACTGAGATAAAGGAAAAATATCCTGAACTTTTCCAATAAGATACGCTTTAAATTTTGAGGAAGAAATTTATTTAGGAGGGGAGAAATGTCACATCCAGCAATAGGATAATTAGGAATAAGGAATATTCCTAAATAATTAAGGTCAAAAGTGACAAGAGTCTTGCAATAGGAAAAGAAATTAAACCCGGAGTCAAAGTGCACCGATAAAGTAAGACTAGAGTCTTGCAATTCAAATGGTTTACATTTAGCCATGTGTCAAGCCCCTAATGGAGAGGATTTGAACTTGCCAAGTATCACTCCTCGAGTGGAGAGGATTTTGACTTCTGGTAATTAATTTCATTTAGATTTAGTTAATTATGAAAGAGAAAGCAAGATTAAAGGGGGTAATGACACTTGGTTTTTCATTTATGATGGTAGTTGGGATATTTTTGGTTCATTAATGAGCTCCTCCTCCCCCATTTTGCTGAATATGGTTTGGCCAAGAGAGAGCTAGAGAGGAAGAGAGTGATTTTCAAGTGGGAATAAGGAGAAAGGCACAACCTTTGATCAAGAAAGCTTGGAGTTAAGGTTAGTGGATGATTCTATGATGTTCCTTGCTTGATTCTCTTGTTTTTTATGGTTGAAAATTCTGGTTCTTCCCCTTTTATTGAGCTGGTTAAAATGTATAATAAGTAAGGGAGGAAGTTTTGTTGTTTAAACATGTTAGAACACTTCAAAGCATGATAGATCCTAGTGGTTACAAGTAGTTGTAGGTTGTTTTTGAAGTGTTTTCTTTGATATTTCTCTTAAGGTTCATTTCGGCCAAAGTAAGAACTAAACACTAAGATGTGTTTTTCAAAGTTTTGAGGTTTCCATTGTGTTCAAAATTGAAATGGTGTAGGATAAACCTAAAGAACAAGTGTTGGAAGCCATAGAATCAAGGTTGTAATTTTTAGAAAATGGACCATAGTGGTTCAGCCAAGCTGAAACTGAAAGAAGGAGTTTTATTTTCTTAAATCCAAGCACAAATTTGAAATCTACATAAAAAAACCATGTAGAAAAAGGTCAATAGGGGATTTTTAGGGTTTATGGAAACAAACTCTAAAATTTAAAGAACAAAGGTGGAAGCTTTAAGGGACAAAGGTTATCCTTGAGTTATGTTATTGACTTTTATGTGGAATGGTTGATGATTCTTGCTACCCTTTTTATGAATTGCCATGTTAGGGTTTGGTAATTGTGGAAGCAAGAAAGAAGAACAAGAAAATCAAAGAGCATTAGATCAAGGTAGTAAGATTTAATTGACCTTAATGTTGAGTATTACATTGATTGCTATGCAATTTCATGTGCTATTATGTGGTTGAACTAAATGATGATGATGATGATGATGATTATGTAGCTATACTCCTTGCTTTATGTGCCAATTTTAAGCAATGTTTTGATTAGGTTCCTGAACTCTTTTAATCAAAATTTGGAATGATTGTATATCACGTTTTGAGCTTTATTTTGATAGCTAACACATTAAGAATGGCCAACTATACGATTTTTAGTGATTTTTCAAAGTTAAGGTCTAGAATCTGGAAAAAGGGGTTTTGCCAAATGGACAGAGGTGACTTCCACAAATACCCAACACTTTTTCAAATGGAATTGGTTTACAAGATTATTTTTCCTTGAAAGATTATTTAAAGAGATTTTTATAGAATTTTGAACCACTCCATCTTGATTTTTCTAGATTAAGTTATGAAATTTTAAAGTTAGACCAGAAAACTGGATTTTTACCCGATGAATAGTGATGATCCGAAAATCAGTGTTTTTGTGAAAATTTGAGCCCAAGACCATCCAATGTGGTCTGAAATGGATCTAATTAAACTCTAAGTTGATTTGATATTAAGGTGTAACACAAAACATCAGAAAACACCTCAGAAAACCGTATAAAGATAGGGTTCTATCACTCCTCCTCAACTACCTCGTTATACAGCAGTCAGACATAGTAAAAAGTAGTCTAGATAGATGGAAACATATTGGTTTTGTGACCTATCATTGTGTCTCCCCAGCTCTATGAGATCCTTGAATATGTCATCATAACTTATAAAGTCTTTCCAATAGCGGTCTCTTCTTGATCGGTAAATCCCTTATCTTGATGTTACTAGGGCCTGCTTCATCCCTGGGTCTGGCCTTGACCCTACCAGGACCTGCTTCATCAGGGGTAGGTTTAGGTCCTACTGCACTCTAAGCATCATCCTATAGCTCTCCTTCCCTAACCTTGTTAGAGGCTACACTAGACTTTGCCCTATCCTCAGGCCTATTGTAATATCCAAGAAGACTTGCAGGGTCCTCCTCTGGCACTAACCATCTCAAAAACCACTAGTCAAGAAAATCCTCTCTTGGCATCCTCTAATTAATTGTACCCCTTGACTTGTCTTCACAACATGCCATTTCTATTCCGACACTTAAAATCATTTCATAATACACAATCCACACACATATGTATATATCACACAATTTAAGTTCTAATCACAAAACAACCAGCATCACAGTAAAGCAAACAACAACCCAGAACCAGGCTCTCATACAAAAAATGTCACACCTTACTTTTTTACTACATTTTATCTCAATTGGAATCATTCGAAACCATTTCTTATAGCCTTAAGTTGGAAAAATTTGAACCATGAAATTTCATAAATTCAGGTTACTATTTATTATAACTCTAATGAACGCCAAACTTTGAAAAAATCATAGCTAATTCTAAAAGAATTGAAATGAAGTGGTTCTAAGTTCTACTTAAACCTCTTAATGCAATCTTTAAGGGAAAAATACTCATTCGTGTCCAGACTTTACCAATCAGTCCCAGATTTCACATAAAGTGGTACTGTCCATATGGTCATTTTTTTTATTTTTTAGAATTTATGCCTAACTTTGGAGTTATGTCAAAAACTCCAAATTTAATGAAATATCACTTGTTTTAAATCTAAAAATATAATCTATAAGCTTGTCAAATTTCAGCCAAATTCTCATCCATTTGCATAGAATTTTGTATGAACAAACTTTACCCTTAAAAAAGTCAACTTTTATTCCCTTTTTATGCAATTCTTCTCTCTTCATTTTATATGACCATTCCAATCACATAACCCATGTCAAAACATGATTTCTTGATGATATATTCACATGCATATTTACTTTGGTCATTAATACATTAATCCCACATAATTCACAATAATTCATAACAATTCACAATAATTACAAACATTGTTCCAAGAGGCTGTAACACCTCATGTTTAAATCAATTAACTTTCCTTGTGGAAGCATTTGGAATCACTTTTGAAGGCTACAATTGATGAAAAATCAAGTTTGAAAATTTTCATTTACGGGTTACTATTCATTGTCACCTTAAAATGTGACAAACTTCGAAAATTCATAACTAATTGTAGAAAAATTGAAATTGAGTGATTCCAAGTTCTAAAGAAAGATCTTCGGATAAAATTTTGAGGAAAAATAGTTTTTGAACTGATTGCCTTGAAATTCGAGCTCAATTTCCTTTGAAAAAGTTACTGTTCATTTGATTATTTTCGGATTTTACTGTATTTTTGCCTAACTTTGGAAAGGCATAACTTTCTGCTCGGTTATCGGAATCAGGCAAACTACCCCTCATTTTAAAGAGAAACATCAGATCTCTTTGCTTGCCAAATCTTATGACCTAACTAACTCGTTGATAGGTCAAACTGGAGCTACAAACTCAATGCTCCATGACTTACGTTTTATCCCTTAACATCTCTTTAATTCTTTTTATTTCTTTGGCATACATGACATGGCCTTACTCTTTCCTGTTCATGCTCATACACTTTTATTCATGCCATAAATATTATAATTAAATACATGGCATCATTGGCATCCATAACATAGTTCACAAAATAGGAGAATTATACATTCATCAACAGTCTCATCCATTAACAAGAATAATTCTCCGCTTACTTCTTCTTGCTTCTCATGCCATTATTCCCATCGTTGATTGACCTAAATGGTTGGTTAGGGAGGGGTGAGATTCGGGGGAATCTCAGTAGCAAACACTACCCACAAGCATGCAAGACATAATGCACATGCATGACATGTTATAACATTAACACATGAATGCCATGGAAAGTAAGCTAAAGCATTTCATGCTTCCATAACATATTGCCAAGGCAAAACATAACATAAACTTGCAAACATAACTTTGCAATCATTTCATCATAGCTTAGTCACGTCATGGCAACACAATTACATCATGCAAGCATACATATCAAGCACACAGTATAGGTAAGTTCACTACCTTGTAACATGGCTTTCCCCTTGCTTTTCCTTTGATTCCCTTGTCTTTCCAACCATGTGAACATTCGGTCAACATCACCAAACATCCTCTTGGATGTTCCAAAGGTCCTAAACATAGTCACATTGATCATACAATCCATTAGGACCACTAGATGACATAAAGTTTAAGACTAGCTTTCTTGAACCTCAACCCTTTCTCTTAGTCTTAGGATTTTCTTTCTAACTTTTATAATATAAATATTATCATTTCCCATCCTTAAGATCCATTTCTTGTCAATTAGGACCACTTTAGATGGCCTTAGATTCAAGAATACCAAATCTGAAAATTTTGCTTCGTGGGTACTGTTCACGCAGAATTTCCAGAATTTTTGCTCAACTTTGAAAATTCATAATTAATTCTAAAAAAATCCAAATTGAGTGGTTCCAAGTCTCACTGAAATCTCCTTAAGTTAAATTTAAGGTAAAAATAGTTTCAGGAACCAATTCTACACTAAACAGTACCGAAACTGTACGGAACTCGAAACTCTTCCAAAAGTTCAACACTGTTTCCAGATTTCAAACCCTAACTTTGAAAAATCACCATAAATCGTACACATATCCAAATGAAGTGTTCTGAATATGGATTTAAATCTCACAGAGTGTACTTTAAGCATGCAAAATTTCAGAATCAGATACACACAGTAACTAATCCGAAATAGGCATAAAATCAGGTGTTAAAACCATCACATACCTTGTTTTAGAGTTTGATCTGGCTTGGAACCACTTGGCCTTTCTTTCTCCCTCTTCTTTCTCTCTCTAGAAACCATTTTGCAAGAGCTTCCCCATGGATTCCTTATGCTTGGACGAAATGGTAGGGAGGGGAGGGGGTATTTATAGAAAAGCAGACTGAATCTGGACCGTTGATCTTAAAAATACGTGGCTCGATCTGGACCGTCCATTTTCTCTTTTGATCTTACGGTGACAAGTGTCCTATGACATCATGCTTACCTCATCATGATGACATCATGCTTACATCATCAAGCCACATGTCTTTAATCCGACCGCACACGTGTCTTGCATCCGACCGTACACGTGTCTTACATCTAGCCGTACACGTAATATTTTCTTTTTCTCATCTAACCATACACTTGTCACTTTCATGTCCTTTCATCATTTATGGCATTAAAATAGGGAGAAAATAAATAGAAATTCGTGCAAAAATATTTTCTTAATTATTTCTCCACTTATCAAGCCAATCTTGCACCGTATCGGATACTTTTCAGGTCCTGACTTACCCTGTACCACCAGGACATGTTCTGACACTATTTTCTCATCTTAATTAAGTACATATATGGTGCCACCTTAGAGGAGCAGAGGGAAAAATAATTAGCTTTGCTGACAGGCTACTTGACCTTACTGAGTCACGCAGTAGAGATTTCACTATAACAGGTAGACAAAAGACTGTCTAAAATATTCCCATACTGCGTTCTGATTTTTATGCTGTTCATAAATATCTTCTGGTGACTCAGCATGATGACTCGTAGGTGTCATGATTACGCTTGATGACTCAGCACGATGACTCGTCGGTGTCATGATTACGTTTGATGACTCAGCATCGTCATGATGGCTCTTAGATATTTTCTTTGGTTTTGTCTCCTATTTAGGGGACAAAATTATTTAATATTTGACTGGAGCATTTTATTCAATCTAGAGCTCCAAAAATTCATCCAAAAATATCATAAAATTTCTCATATTCTAGAGAAAATCTGTGAATTTTCTCAGGTCATAACTCAACCTATTGCCCCACTTAAAAATCATTCTTTAAAATGCCCTTTTTTCGGCACAACTGGCTTTTAAGTATTCTTAAAGCCATTTTGCTGGTCTTCTAGGGATGAGACTAATTTTATAATTTTTTATAGTCTCTTAGATCATACATCCCCATTTTACCATAATTTTCTGAGGTTTCCTTATGACTCAAACAATTAAATCTACCTCTACATCTCAAATTGAGCCATAAACTTATAAATTCCTTTTAAGTTATCTCAGGGGTATTTTCGTCATCTCTCTTCACAAAAGAGCCTTAGAATATTATTTCCCATTTTCTGGGATTTTCTTAGAATTTTCTAAGTACTTTCCATTTTTACCCCTGATGGCCGTAACTTTCTGAATTTACGGTTTTACCCCTGCTTAGGCTCAACCTCATAAAACCATCTCTTTGAGGCTTCTAACTTAACCTTTGGTCTGTATCTAGCCTCTTTTCTCTTTCTGGGCCTTTGAGACTTTACTGGAGCCTCTAACTTTGATTACCCTTTAGCCCCTTAAAAACTTTCACTTTGCAGTTTAGTCCCTAAAACTGCTTTAACTTCCTTTCTCATCTTTAGGACCTCTACTAAAAAGTGGTCTGGTAGCCTATCTCATTCAGGCTATTTCTGATACTTCTAGGCCTAAAAATCTGGATGTTACAGAGGCGTAACAATCAATTATCTTCCAAAATGATCTCCTTTCCTTTGTCTTTGCTTGATCCAACCCCTAGTTAATGAATATTTAAACATAAAGGAATGAGATTTCATAGAAATCTTAGTAGCAGTGAGTTATAATTATCATGCTAATCATGCTGTGTAAAAATATGCTATGTTATCATGAAAATAACATTATTGTGCAACATTTAATGTGCATATTATTTGTCATAGAAAGAGAGCAATCAATCAAGCCATTATACCATTCCTTATAAAATGTTGCCAAGGCATATTCAACATAGAGCATGAAGCCTGTAGGAGCATCGTTGGATCAAGTGCTGTGGAAGGTTTTTCATTTATCATTGGAGGGTAAAGCTCGAGAGTGGTATATGAGCCTTCCAAGGCATGTGGTTGATGCATATCACAGTTAGGGGAACTTAAGGAAAGCATTCTTGGAGAAATAATTTTTGGCTTCTCGAACTTCATCGATGAGAAAGGAGATCTATTCACCTAAGCAAGGTTATGACAAGTCTTTTTATGACTATTGGAATAGATTCCAAGACCTGCTCTCAAGATGCCCACATCATCAAATTCCAGATGAACAATTAGTGTAGTATTTTTATGATGGGTTGAAGAACCAAGAAAAGGGTATGTTAGATGTTGTATCAAGAGGATCTTTGATAGATTCCACTGCTGAAGAAGCCTGGGATTTAATCAAGAAAATGGCCCTAAATCATCAGCATTATAGTGTAAGAGATATTAGAGTGGTACATGAGTTGGGAGCTTCAACAGTTCACAACAGAAGAATGGACACCTTAGAATCAAAGGTTGATTCTCTAGAAAGCAAAATGACTTCTCAATTATCCCTTATCACTACGGAGTTGAAGAATATGAATGTGTATAGACCAGCACCCCCTATGGATATTACTGCCCCTAGTTGCAAGACGTGTGGTTCGGTTATACATATTTCTAATGTCTGTCCAAGCCAGTGTGAAGAGGTATCTGCGACTTTCCAGGGTCGTCCAAATCAGAAGTTGGACCCTTACTGTAACACTTGTAATGAGGAGTGGAAAGCGAACCCTCAACTTGGTTAGAGGAATGAAGAGAGTAGACCTCCAAAGAGATTTTAGAAGAGTAGAGGAGCTGGTTCATCCTCAAACTAGTTCCAAAATCAACCTCAGGCCTTGACTATTCCACCTAAAGAAGACACAAATCATCTCCTGCATAACATGATGGCCTTGATGAAAGAAGAAAGGACTTCCAATGCCAATCAATTCAACTCTTTGGCTTCCTTGATTCAACAAGACTCCTCTAAAAATGATGCCAGATTTAGTGCCCTAGAGAAAAGAATGGAGCATTGGGAGACAAAGGCTGAGAACATCAACTCATATGTAACTAAGCTGTCCAATAACATGAGTGAGCGACAAGCTAGGAGCAGTGGCACTATCCCCTCTGACACTGTTATAAACCCTAAGGGTTTGAATGCTATCACTCTTCGAAGTGAGAAGCAAGTGAAGTTTAATAAAGAGGAGGATGAGGCTGTTGATGAGGAGGTTACTTGTGATGATCTGCCACGACCTCTCCAAGAGGTCAAGAAGTCTGAAAGCTCCAAGGAGATGAAATTGCGACAGAAGGAGTCCACTACTAAGCATGATGGCAAGGAGAATGCAAAGGAATCTGAACTAAGCAAGCATGGAGCCTTGAGCAAGGAAGGTAAGGAGGTAAACATCAATGAACTACCTTTTCCTCATTCTTACTTGAAAAATGTAAAAATAGGAAATAAAAGGCAGGATCATGAATTGCTTGAAACATTTAGGAAGGTAGAAGTCAATATTCCCTTGCTTAACCTGATTAAAAAGATTCCTAAATATGCAAAAGTTCTTAAAGAGTTGTGTACACAAAAGAGGACATTTAAGCCTAATAAAAGAGTTTAATTACTCTCTAATGTGTCTGCCTTATTTAAACCCCAAATCCCAGTAAAGTGTCAAGACCCTGGACCTTTCACTATGCCTTGCACTATAGGAAAAGTCATTATAAGGGAGCCCTGCTTGATCTAGGAGCAGCCATTAATGTCATGCCTAAGTCTATTTACACTTCACTAGGAATCAAGACTCTTAAGTCTACTATTATTGTACTCCAACTAGCTGATAGGACTATTAGGTATCCTGAGGGTATTATTGAGGATATTTTGGTCTAAGTTAAGGATTTGGTTTTTCCTGCTGATTTCTATGTTCTTGACATGTCTTCTGAGCTTGTAAATGACACCACACTAATCCTTGGTTGACCTTTCTTAAGGACTGCTAATACCATGTTTAGCATAAAAGAGGGGACCATTATAATAGAAGTGGGTGATAATAAGGTTTCTTTTAACATATATAAAGTAATGAAACATCCTTACGAGGACTATTCACTTTTGGGTGTTAACATGATGGATATTGTTGTTGAGGATGCTTGCTCTGAAATTGAATTGCAACATGATTCTTTTTATTCTGACCTTTACTCTACTGACTCTAATGATGAAGATGAATTTGTTTCTTCTTTTTCATCTCTTTTTTCCTCCCTTTGTACTTGTTCATTTGGTGGTGACGTGACATGCCTTGACTGTACTGTAGTTAATTGTATGCTTTCTATCCTGCATACATTCTCTGTGTCATTTATTGATAGGGATTCAAATTGTGATTCCTCTATTATCAGTGATGATTCCCTTAGGAAAAGGTTTTCTGTTGATATTTTAGATTACCCTAACATTTCGAAAGCTGATGCTGAAATGGAGAATAATGGTATGGAGAAGAAACCCTCCAAGGCGGTTACTACTATAGATCAACTTGAAGTTGGTTCAACGCTTGGAGATGAGGGAAACTATGAAGCTGATCATATTCAACCAAAGCTGTCATTGGTTGAAGGAAAGGGGAGTAATTTGTTCTCTCTTAAACTTCATAAACTGATCCCTTCCGTTGTTCAACCACCTATACTTGATTTGAAACCCCTACCCGCTACTCTGAAATATGCTTTCCTTGAGTCTAATGAACAATTACCTGTTATTATTGTTAACTCGCTGTTTGAGGGTAAGGAAGAGAGACTCTTATCTGTTTTAAGGGAGCATAAGAGGGCAATAGGGTAGACCTTAGCGGATATCCCTGGAATTAGTCTAGCTATTTGCACAACAGGATTCTCCTTAATGAGGGATCAAAACTAGTGAGGCGGCCCCAAAGACGATTGAACCCTCTTATACTTGATGTAGTTAAGAAGGAGATTACTAAGCTTTTGAGCGCAGGGATTATCTATCCTATTTCTAATAGTGAATGGGTCAGTCCGGTACATGTAGTACCTAAAAAGAGTGGGGTGACAGTGGTTAAGAATGAACGGGATGAGCTTATCCCTACAAGGGTGCAAAATTCTTGGTGTGTGTGTATAGACTATAGGAAACTTAATGATTCCACATGAAAAGATCACTTTCCTATCCTTTTCATAGATCAAATGTTAGAGAGGCTTGCTGGCAAGTCACATTATTGTTTTCTAGATGGCTTTTCAGGTTATTTTCAGGTTCCTATAGGCCCTGAGGATCAGGACAAAACCACTTTTACATGCCCTTTCAGTACCTATGCTTATCGTAGGATGTCATTTGGGTTATGTAATGCTCCAGGTGTAACATCCAAGCTTTTGGGCCAAGAAGTACCAGAAATAACCTAAATTGGATAGGCTACCAGACCCCTATTAGCAGAGGTCCCAAAGACGAGAAAGAAAATTAAAGCAGTTTCAGGGACTAAACTGCAAAGTAAAAGTTTTCAAGGGCTGAAGTATAATCAAGGCTAGAGGCTCCAATAAAGTCTCGAAGGCCTAGAAAGAGAAAAGAGAGTAGAAACAGGATAAAGGTTAAGTTAGAAACCTCAAAGAGAGGATTGTATGAGGTTAAGTCCAAACAGGGACTAAACCATAAATTTTGAAAGTTATGACCAACAGGGGTAAAAATGGAAGAGTATACAAAGAATTCCAAGAAAATCCTAGAAAATGGGAAATAATATTCTAAGGCTCTTCTGTGAAGAGAAAAGACAAAAATACCCCTGAGGCAGCTTAAATGGAATTTATGAGGTTATGGCCAGTAAAAAGTATACCGTTTGAGGTAATTATTTAAAATAGTAAGAGACCTCAAAAATGTACACAAAAATGATGTTAAATGTTTGAAAGGTTGTACTAATTTATAAAATTAGTCCCGTAGCCAAAAGGCTAGTGGAGTGGCTTTAATAAATTAAAAAGCCGGTTATGCCGATAAAAGGGTATTTTAGTAAATGAATTTTTATGCAAGGCTTAAAGGAAGTGTTATGGCCTAAGAAAATTCATAGATATTCTCTAGAATTAAAGGGAATTTATAAAGTAGATAGAAGAATTTTCTAAGCTCTGGAAGGCTATAAAGAAAGTCAGAGAAATATGGGCCAAGTAAATTCAGAGGAAACTTAGGAAAAAAACTTGATCCAACGGCTAGGATTTAATCTCCCTTCTCCTCCGCCACATTTGTGACACTTGGCATCTTCTAGAAGGATGAGGTAAGCATGATGCAAGAAGATGATACAATGATGATGTAAAAGTTAACTTGAAGTTCCAAAATTGCCCTTACTCTTTCTATTAGCCACCAAGGGTATTTTGGTCCATTCAAGCCAAATTTTTAGCTATAAATAGGCACTCCCTCCCCTCACATTTTGGCCAAGCAAGGAACCATAGGGGAAATTCTGCTGCTGTTGCATTTAGAGAGAGAAAGAGCTATTTCTAGTGAGAGAAAGTCCACCTAAGTTCAAGCTTCAAGATCAAGGTATGTGATGGTTGTAGCATCTGATTTGATGCCTATTTCGAATTAGTTTTTCTTTGTATCTGATTCTGAAATTTGACATACTTAAAGTACACTCTGTAAGCTTTAAATTTATGGGTAGAACACTTTATTTGGATATGTGTACGATTTATGGTGATTTTTCAAATTTAGGGTTTGAAATCTGGAAACAGTGTTGAACCTTTGGAAGAGCGTCGAGTTCCGTACAATTTCGGTACTGTTCAGCATAGAATTGGTTCTTAAAACTATTTTTCATGTAAATTTAATTTAAGGAGGTTTCAGTGAGACTTGGAACCACTCAATTTAGATTTTTCTACAATTAATTATGAATTTTCAAATTTGAGCAAAAATTCTGGAATTTCTGTGTGAACAGTACCCGCAAAGCATAATTTTCAGATTTGATCTTCTTGAATCTAAGGCCATCTAAAGTGGTCCTAATTAATGAGAAATGGATCTTAAGGATAGAAAATGATGAGATTTATGTTAGAAAAGCTAGAAAGAAAACCCTAAAAGGAAGAGAAAGGGTTGAGGTTCAAGAGAGCTAGTCTTGAACTTTATGTAATCTAGTGGTTCAAATAGATTGTGTGATCATTGTGACTATGTTTAGGACCTTTGAAACATCCAAGAGGATGTTTGATGATGTTCATCCAATGCCCACATGTTTGGAAAGTCAAGGGAGTCAAAGGAAAAGTAAGAGGAAAGCTTGAGGTGCAAGGTAGTGAACTTATCTATTGTCATTGCTTGATGTTGTATGCTTGTGTGTTGCCGTGTACATGTTATTGAATGTTATTGTGACATGTTTTAGCTACTGTAATTGCTATTCATGATGAGTAGATTATGTCTCGATGGCCATGCATCAATAAGTTAGCTTTGAGCATGCTAATATGTCACTAATTAACAAGAGAATAAACAAGTTACGTGTAGTGCATTAGCATCCATCTAGCATGATTAATATGGTATTGTTTGCTACTGAGATTCCCTTGAATCTCACCCCTCCTAACCAACCATTTAGGTCAATTAATGATGGGCAATAATGGCATGAGAAGCAAGGAGAAGAAAGTGGAGGATTGTTCATGTTAATGAATGATATTATTATTCAATGTGTAATTCTCCTATTATGTAATTTATGTTGTGGATGTTGGAAATTGTGCCCTAGGGGCCAATCATTGTGTTATGAATATTGTTGATTTATGAATTTCTTAATTATGTTATCATATTATTTGCATGTTTACTGTGATGACTATCCTTGGATAACTCATGATTTTATCCTAAATGTCCCTGGTCGGTCATCTATGTGGGAGCAGAGATGAAATAAGACTAGTATGACTTTGAAGATGTATAGAGATATAAATCAAAGTCATAGGCACATATAAGAGTACAAGGTGTTGGACCGACCCGCTATGAGAGAGCTGCATGGGTTAAGTCATAAGCTTCTCTCATATACAAACCATGTCACTATGCCCTTTGACCTGAGATCATCATGGATTCCTACATGAGAAACGCTCAGCTTTGACCTAGTCAAAAGTCACTTTTGACCGAGTGATCATAAAGACTATGTTCAGGCTTAGTGGTTTTTCATATGGAGGAATGTGAATGGTCAAGATGGAATTTGTCCCTCACATTCGTAGAGAGATATTATTGGGCCCCTCGATGAGTGAGTATGAGAAATGTATGGCCATACTATAATGGAAAGGTAGTTCCATTTCTATACTCAGACTACTCAGGGATCGAGAAAGTAATGGTTAGGAATAGGAGGATGACGTTCTCCACGCCTCATCCATGACCAAAATGTCATGTGACAAAAGGGACGTGATATGGTTGTATGAAAGGTTACATCGTTCATCGATCCTCATATGATTTGGGTAGTCGTGATGTCTTGCTTGAGACCGCTTACGACTTGTGAGTCATTATAGTAAATGGCCTACTGCCAACTTCATATGGGCCTAGAGGGTCACACACAAAATAGCCCAACACGAGCTATGATGTCCAGATTCATTGAATCTAAGATATGTCCAGATTCAATGAATAATCTAGGGTGGATGTGTATATATATATAACTTCGCATATATATATTATATGATATAAGAGATATTTATAAGATTTGATTTATAAGGATAAATTAAATCTATATCATTTTTAAATTGATAAGGTATAATATAATATCTCAAATTTGATTTATTAGAATAAATCAAATATAATTTTGTCATATCTTTATGTTGAATTAAATGAATAGGTGAATTAAATCTGTAGGACGGATTTAATATATAAACCATATTTATTTAATTGATTTCTTATCAGATTACGCAATATATGATATTGTATTAATTTCAGAATTAATTTAGGATTAATTCTGAAATCCAATATCCTTCATAATACCGATAGCATCCTATATATTTGATATTTAGGAGCTAGGGTTTTAAAAAGGTGTGAGAGAGCAAAAGGTTTGCAGATAAGAAAAGGCCAAAATTGAAACGATGAGGACGAATTCTCGGAAAAACCCTAGAAGGACAAGAGGCGCTAGCACGTCGTTCGTGATTGGAATGTTGTTCGTGTGGATACCAGTAGAGGAAGCCGATCTGAGTTGTCGACTTCTCACGAACAAAAGGAGAGCATAGGCATCCCGAACATCAGAATCCCCGAGCCACCAATGATTCGAATACTGTAGGTAACACCTCTTACTACTTGACTTAAACACAATTGGTAGATCCAGGCAAGGGATTGAAAATTTTAAAGTTATTTTTTGCTATGTGTCTTTCAATTCCTAACAGTGGATGCCTATGATGCCATGTAATTAATTATAATATTTATGGCATGAATAAAAATGTATGAGCATGAATGGGAAAGAGTAAGCCCATGTTATGTATGACAAAGAAATAAAAAGAATTAAAGTAGAGAGATGTTAAGAGATAAAACGTTGGTCCTGGAGCAGTGAGTTTGTAGCTCCAGTTTGACCTATCAAATGAATGACTTAAGTCACAAGATTTGGCAAACTCATAGTACACATCCCAAGCTTTAAAATGAGAGGTAGATCACTTAATTGGATGTGTACACAAGGAGATACGAATTTCCAAAGTCGAGGCACATAATCTGGAAGTTCCAGATTTTACAAAATAAACAGTAATATTTATTGATTAAACTGTACAAATTGGGCAAGGATAAGTCCAATTGGATATTTTTCCCTTAAAGAACATCGAAATAGCTTTCTGTAGAATTTTAGAACACCTCAATACAATTTTTATGGAATTAGTTATGAATTTTTGAATTTGGGCCTGTAATCTGGAAATTAAATAGTGAATAGTAACCCGAGCAATTATGTTGAAATTTTAAATCCACGGGCTTGTATCATGATCTGCTTGAACCATAACACTTATGAATGCGTGCTCTGAGGGGTTAAAGGTAGGATATTTCACTAGGCACCTTTCAAAGGTGCATGATGGCGATTTTTAGTGACATCCTTAAGAAAAACATGGAAGTCTTCATGGATGACTTCACAGTCTATGGGGAGAGCTTTGATCAGTGCTTGAATAGCCTAAAACAGGCCATTGAGAGGTGCATAGATAAGAAGTTGGTCTTCAATTTTGAGAAATGTCATTTTCTGGTGAGTGGTGGGATAGTCTTAGGCCACCTAATCTCCCAAAAGGGGATTGAGGTTGATAAGGCTAAAATTAGAGTTATTTCCTCACTTCCTTACCTCACCTGTCTTAAAGATTTAAGATCCTTCTTAGGGCATGCAGGGTTTTATCGACAATTTATTAAAGATTTTAGTAAAGTTGCCCTACCTCTTTCTACTTTGTTGAAAAAAGATGTGGAATTTAACTTTGATGACAATTGTAGACATGCCTTTGATACTCTTAAACCTATGCTTGTTTCACCTCTAATTTTAACTCCACCTAACTGGGATTTACACTTTGAACTATCATGTGATGCTTCTAATTTTGTAATGGGTGCCATGCTTGGTCAAAAGGAGGAGAAGCAATCTAGAGTCATAGCTTATGCCTTTAAAACACTTGATCTAGCTCAAGTCAACTATACCACCATCGAGAAGGAGATGTTTGCTATTGTGTTTGCCTTGATAAGTTTAGGCAATATCTAATCAATTCTTGAGTAGTTGTATTTACAGATCATGCAGCTGTTTGCTATCTACTCAAGAAGCCATAATCCAAGCCAAGACTAATAAGGTAAGCTTTGCTTCTGCAAGAGTTTGATATTGAGATAAAAGATCGAGCTGGGGCAGTGAATCAAGTAGCTGATTACCTAAGTAGGGTACTAGAGGACACAAGGGGAGTAGACTCTTTTGAACTCACTTGTGATTCTTTTCTTGATTCTGCTTTATGTGCTTTGGTTGTTAAAGAGCCTTAGTATGCTGATATTGTCAATTATCTCATGACTGGACTCACCCCTCCTTTTATGTCTAGATTTCATGCACAGAAGCTTCAAAGTGAGTCCTGATACTACATATGGGATGCACCTCATCTTTGGTGAATGTACAGTGACTAAGTTATTAGGAAGTGCGTGCCAAATGAAGATTTTGAGCCCATCATTTCAGCTTGCCATTCCATGGTTTGTGGAGGTCATTTTAGTGCAAGGAGAACATTTAGGAAAATCTTAGATTCTGGATTTTATTAGCCAACCCTTTTTAAAGACTCTTTTGTATTTTGTTAGTCCTGTGACAAATGTCAATGTTTTGGAGGGTTAGAAAAAAGGCATGAGATGCCTCAACAGTCTTTATTGTTTTGCGAAATCTTTAATGTTTAGGGTATTGATTTCATGGGACCCTTTCCTTCATCCTTTGGTTTTGTATATATTTTGTTAGTTGTAGATTATGTATCCAAATGGATAGAAGTGATACCTTCAAGAAAAGATGATGTCCAAGCTATTTCAAAATTTCTTAAATCAAACATTTTCTGTAGGTATGGGATCCCTAAGACTGTAGTGAGTGACAGGGGTACACATTTCTATAATAGGATTATAGATAATCTGTTTTCAAAATTTGGTGTCACTCATAAAGTCTCCACTGCTTACTACCCCCAAACCAATGGTCAAGCTAAAATTTCAAATAGAGAGGCGAAGCACATACTGAAAAAGATAGTAAAGCCTTCCAAGAAATACTTGAGTTTACGTTTGGAAGAAGCATTGTGGGCTTACCGAACTGCGTACAAATCACCCATTGGCATGTCCCCTTTGTAACATCCCAAAATTTAAAACCCTAGAAATGAGATATGATTGATAAGCATAAGGTATGAGTAAAGCATGGAAACCCAAAATGGGACGAAACTGACTTTATCGGATCCATAGGGGCAAAACGGTAATTTTGAGAAAAGTTTTCAAAAATTCCCTAAAAATAGAAAAATGTGGAATTAGGGGTTTCTGAGTCACCTATGATGTTTTGGGAGTGAGAATGGCCCAAAATAAATTTTGGTGAAAATTCCCAGAAAAATAATTATTTTTGGGAAAATAGGGAAAAATAAAGGGGAATTAAAGTGATATAATTATTTTAATTACCTAAGGACTCCAAAAATTCAAGGAGAAATATGGATACACTCCCTAGGAATATTTATGAACTTATAAAATTGTTTCCAATCATTAGAAATGCAGGAAATAATTTATGGGGAATTTACTTCCAAATTCCTATCGGTAAAGACCCAATTTTAGAGAAAATGTGAACAAAATACCTAGAGGTCTTGAAAAATTCCCAAAACTTCCAGATCATACTTTTGAAATAAATATGGATTTATCATGAAAAGAAATGGAATTTTGGAAGCCCTTAGCTATTTTTCTCTAATAGGGGGCAAGAACTTGGGTATTATGTGACCAAATAATTTTTAAAATACCCTAACCAATTCCATTTCTTCCTAATCAGTTTTTACCATTTAGTCAGCATCCAACAAGGCCCAAATTCGTACTCATCATGATCAGAACATCTGGCTTGTGTGCTGGGCAAATTTTTAACCATTGGATCAACTCTCTTGAAACTTGAGTCAAAGGATGTGTGGCTAAGATTACTCCCTCATTTTGGCCAACTTACACACTTAATTTTGGGGCAGAAATAGCTGCCCAAGGGCAGGTTTTGGGGCAGCAAATGAGGTCTATAAATACCCCCATAATTTAGCCAAAGTTCGTGCAAAAATATGGAAATATAGGGGAGGTTCTGCACAAATTTTTCTTAAATTCCAAGCACCCTTCAAACCACTTCCAATCCAAGGTTAATCATCAAGCTTTTAATCCAAGACTCCTTAAGGTATGTTTAGGCTTTAATTTGATGATTTTTCCATGGCTAAATCGTGACTTAAATTGAGGGGGAAGTGCTGTTTCATTTCTGTTATGTTGGAAGTGCTAGGAAAGGACAGCAAATTGAGTATGAGTTTCTGTTGTTGATGTTTGGTGCGGTTTTGAATGGGTTATGGAAGAAATTACCCTAGGAACTATGACTTTTCAGTTCAGCCAACTCAAGAACTCAAGGGTAGGAATTGTTTCAATAAGTTTTAATGGTTCCAATGGATTTAAAATGTGATTTTGTGTAGGACTATGCTATGGAAGTATGTTTAAATTCATTGGAATCAAATGTGGAAATTTATGAACCTAAGGGGAGGTGTTCGGCCATTTGGAATTCATGGAATTATGATTGGATTTTGATGGATATGATGCTTCCATTGAACTCCTTGGGCATTTTTGTGTAGGGTTATATGGAGGAATTGAATTTGGAAGCATTAAAAATCAAGTTGGAAATGTTGACATCTTTCCTTGTAAAAAATTCATTTATGTTTTGATCAGAATTTAAGGAAGGGATTTGATTTTGTAAAATTTGATTTGATATTTGAATTCTACATGAAAAACCATATAGGAATAGCCAAGGAGGTTTCTTGAATCAAAAGGAAACCAATTAGGCCAAAAATCCCAAGAAAAAGGGTTTAATGTTTAAGTAATAGGGAATGTGTTTGAATAATTGTTGAATGCTTGGCATTGGTGTTGGTTTGTTAGGTACCTTGCCAAATCCTCAAGAAAATATCTTGAAATTAAAGGAAATCAAGGACCAAGTACCAAGAGATAGCATTGAATTACATTTGATTGCTTTCTTGCTTACATTGATGTGTTAATGTGTATGTGTGCAATGTGTGCCATGATGTGACTAAGCTTTATTAAAAATGTTGATTGCAATGTTTGAATTATGTTTCCTTGGCATTATGTCTATTGAATATGTGTATGATAGCTTACTTTCCATGGCATAAAAGAATGAACACATAAACAAGATAAATGCACAAAAGCATTGCACGTAGTGTTTGCAGGAATGCATGATAAGTGTGATTCTATGCTACTGGGATTTCTTTGAAATCTCACTCTTATGTTTAACACCATCTAGGAGGAAGTGCAAGCAAGGGCAAAGGTAAAGAAATTGTCCCGGAGGCCTAATGAACAATTAATGTACCCTAGTGTAAATTTTGGAACTTGTTATGTAATATTATGACTTTGGAAATGTTTGTTGGATAATAGCTCCTAAGGGGAGCCAAGCATGTATGTCTATGTTTAAACATGTGAAAGTATAGTGGAATGTATGTTCAAGCATGTGTTAAGTCCCAAGTGATTAAGGATGGGTAAAAGGTTAAGAAAGAGCCAAAACAAAGGTAATTAAGGGATAACCTTTGACTAAAAAGGACCAAACTTGGTGCATACGAAATAAATAGCAAATGTTCGAATCTGAATTTGAAATTTGGAAGACTTGTAGATCATATTTTTAGCTTTAAATCAAGTAGTAGATAATTAAATTTGGAAATTTTTGGAAAGAGTTATGCCCTTTCAAAGTTGGGTAAAAAATACTGGAAATTTCAGAATTTACCAAATGAACAGTACATAATTGCGTGGAAACTGGTATTGATCTGTGAAAAATTGATACCTATGAATATTTTTCCTATGTAGATCATTTCATAAGCTTTGCGTGAGACTTGGAACCACTCTATTTTTATTTTTCTACATTTAGTTATGATTTTTCAAAGTTGACCTGATTTTTAGGGGTTACATGAATAGTGACCGAAATTAGAACTTTAAATCTTGGTCTTTACCTACTTTGAGCATCGTGTAATGATTCTAAATGGTTCCAAATGATGTATAATGGGGTTTAAAATGAATGTGTGACACCCTTCCTGCTTGGTCTTTGGGAAAGCTTGTCATTTATCAGTGGAGCTCGAGCACCAGGCCTATTGGGCAGTCAAGCAGTGCAAGTTGAATATAGAGTCTGCCGGAAAGGAAAGGAAGTTGCAACTGCAAGAGTTGGAGGAGCTTAGACTTGAAGCCTATGAAAACTCCAGACTCTACAAGGAGAAAACAAAGTTCATGCATGACCGGGGAATCCCACATAAGCACTTCAAAGAGGGAGACTGAGTACTGTTGTATAAGGCCTGGTTTACTTTCAAGCAAGAAAGATTCAACACCAGATGGGACGAGCCCTATACGGTCACAAGAGTGCATAACTTTGGCACCTTTGAGCTTTTGCATGAGGAGACTGGAGCCAGACTCAAAGTCAATGGCCATCTATTAAAACTCTACCATGAGAATCAAAAGCCTCCTTAATTCCAAGGTTGTTTCTTTCCTTCACTCATTTACTTACTTTTGCCCTATTATTGCTAGTGATATATTCTATGCATTAGTATGCTAATTGAGTGTTGGGGAGAAACCATCTCAATAGTATAGTTTTAGTGTAGTCAGTTAATTTCCTGTTTAATAAGATTCCCTTCTTGGTTTTCATTTCTGCCATTTCTCGTTGTGCGCTTAATTGTTATAGTGCGGCAAATTGTTAAATTATCTATTTTAGATTGATAGAGAAAGTTTGCTACTTTATTTTGTGTGTTATGCTGCCTTATCATGTGTTTATTGAGCACCTGTTGATCTCATTTTGTACACCAAAAAGTTTCTGAAGTATCCAGCTGCCCCCTATGTTTATACGCTTTATTCCTCTACTGTTGTGTTGTTTCTATTAGTTTTTGAGTGTTTCTGGCTGCCTTCGCGATGACAAACTTCATCCTTCACTGCGTGTGAAGTTGCCCACCTTCTGTTTATTGCTTTTAGTGAACTTTCACCGTGGCAACCTCCAACTTTTGCCGCGACAAAGCTCATCCAGTTCTGTGTCTCGCTCTCGGGATACTTTTGCCACGGTGAACTTATGGTTTTGCTACAGTGAGGCCCTTTTACTTTCCTTTCTTTTCATCTCGGGAAGGTTTCACCGTGACTAAACCATAGATTCTGTGCAAAACGTTTTATTTAAACCCTATTTTTTAGTGTTAAATTACCTCTTTGCCCTTTGTAACTACCCACCCATTTAATTTTTTTAACTCCATTTTTGTCTTTTCACCTCCTTTCAACCTTTAACCTCCCCAAACATTTCCTTCGGTTACCATTCTTCATGCAAAATCGCCCCCTTCAGCATCCTCCAAATCGTCACCCTTTTCCTCTCCTCTCCTCACCTGCTTTTTCTTTCCCATCATCTCCCGTGTTCGGCCAACACTCATCTTCAATCTGCCCCGCTGCCTGCCATCCTCTTCTCGGTTATCCTTCATCCCTGTGGTGCTTATCATCTTCAGTGCCTACTCACTCATTCTCTGTGTAAGTTTCCTCTTTTTCTTCTGTAGTTTTTCTTCTTTCTTTCTTTTTCAATTCCTTCTTTATTTGTTTAGTTCTTTTGGTTGGTTGTTTAATTGGGTTATTTTTGTTGTTAGTTTTTAGTTACGTAACTCTTAGGCTATCTAATGATTCATGGTGCATTTTGTTTTTCTGTGATTCCCTTATTCAATTTTGAAAGTTTTTAGTCATTTGAAAACCTATGAATCATTGCATAGCCATTTGATATTGCCTAAGTTGTTAATTTTGGTTTTTTTGTGGTAGTTTTAGTTACTGTTTGTTTGGTCTTGGTTTAGTTGTTTTGTTTGTTGTGTTCAGAGTATGCCTCGTACTAAGAACCTTGCACCTGTGTCTGAATCTGATTTTGGGGATGAATATACTTTTAAGGAGTTGTATGATAAGATTGATCAGAGACCTCTTCTCAAGGAGCGACCTTTTCCCTTAGACCCCTCAGATAACCATTTTGTCTGCCAGCTCCGAGCATCCCAATTGACCGGTTTGGTCCAGGAGCGTTTTATGGGCAATGACGCTTTTGTTTGCTATTTTTACACTTATGCCCGACTCTATGATTCCATGATCATTGACTTTCGTAATGTTTGTGTCCGCTGTTCTTTTACCGCTGAAAACATCTGCTTCTATTACCGCCTGCCTCCTTGTCACCATTCTGGTTATTCTAAATACAAAGATAACTACCCTTTTGACGATGTTGTCCAAACCCTGTGTCACGAAGGTGCCACTTGGCATCGCCCCCGCACTACAGAGCAATACCTTAAGGAATCCGAGTTTCGACCTGAGGCTCGTCCTTGGCTGCACTTTGTCTGCAATAACTTAGTACCCACCACCCACCTAGCCAACGTGCCTAAGCGTCAAGTTTATACATCTACCTTCTCATTACTGGCCGCTTATTTGACGTAGCTGACACTATTTACTCAGCTCTCCATGATGCCATCAACACCCCTATACTCACCAACAGCATCATCTTCCCCTACCTAGTCACTAACCTTTTTTGCGCTGCCAATGTCCCTAAGTACAACAACGACAGCTACTTTAAGCCAGCCCCCTTGTTTCGATATGACCGCCTTAAACAGCCTGTCATTGGACCACCTCTACCCATCCAACCTGTTTATGATGTTAGAGTAGCCCGTGCAGCTGGTGCACTAGCCCCAAAAGCCCAAGAAGATCAAGAAGCCCCTGAACCTGTCACCTTGGACACCCTGGCTGATGATATCGATCAGCTAGCAGAGCATATCTACCAGTTGCGTGTCACACTCCTCCGAGAGATGAAGAGGCAGAAGGATCACGATGCTCTTTATGATCGAGATCGGTGTTACCTGAAACGTCCTACCTTTAACCCCTCAAAGCACGCATTCGTAAGCGTTATGGTTCAAGCAGATCATGACACAAGCCCGTGGATTTAAAATTTCAACATAATTACTCAGGTTACTATTTACTGTTTAATTTTCAGATTACAAGCCCAACTTCAAAAATTCATAACTAATTCCAAAAAACTTGTATTGGGGTGTTCTAAAATTCTACAAAAGCTATTTTGATACTCTTTAAGGAAAAAATATCCAATTGGACTTATCTTTGCCCAATTCGTACAGTTTAATCCATAATATTACTGCTCATTTCATAAAATCTGGAACTTCCAGATTCTATGCCTCAACTTTAGAAATTTGTATCTCCTTGTGTACACATCTAATTGAGGTGACCTACCTCTCAATTTAAAGCTTGGGATGTGTACTATGAGTTTGCCAAATCTCGTCACTTAACTCATTCATTTGATAGGTCAAACTGGAGCTACAAACTCACTGCTCTAGGCCCTACGTTTTATCCCTTTACACCTCTTTACTTTAATTCTTTTTATTTTTTTGGCATACATAACATTGGCTTACTCTTTTCCATTCATGCTCATACATTTCTACACATGCCATAAGCATTATAATTAAATACATGGCATCATAGGCATCCATAACATAAATTACATAATAGGAGAATTACACATTGAATAATAATATCATTCATTAACACCAATAATTCTCCATTTTCTTCTCCTTGCTTCCCATGCCATTATTGCCCATCATTGATTGACCTAAATGGTTGGTTAGGGAGGGGTGAGATTTGAGAGAATCTCAGTAGTAAACAATACCATATTAATTATGCTAGATGGATGCTAATGCACTACACGCAACTTGTTTATTCTCTTGTTAATTAGTGACATATTAGCATGCTCAAATCTAACTTCTTAATGCATGGCCATGGAGACATAATCTACTCATCATGAATAGCAATTATAGCAGCTAAAACATATCACAATAACTTTCAATAACATGTACACGGCAACACACAAGCATACAACATCAAGCAATGACAATAGGTAAGTTCACTACCTTGCACCTCAAGCTTTCCTCTTATTTTTCCTTTGACTCCCTTGACTTTCCAACCATATGGGCATTCGGTCAACATCACCAAACATCCTAAACATAGTCATAATGATCATACAATCTATTAGAACCACTAGATTACATAAAGTTTAAGATTAGCTTTTTTGAACCTCAACCCTTTCTCTTGCCTTTAGGGTTTTCTTTCTAACTTCTATAAGATAAATCTTATCATTTCCCATCCTTAATATCCATTTCTTGTCAATTAGGACCACTTTAGATGGCCTTAGATTCAAGAACATCAAATCTGAAAATTTTACTTCGCGGGTACTATTCACGTAGAAATTCCAGAATTTTTTGCTCAAATTTGAAAATTCATAATTAATTCTAGAAAAATCAAAACTGAGTGGTTCTAAGTCTCACTAAAATATCCTTAAGTTATCTTTAAAGAAAAAATATTTTCAAGAACCAATTCTATGCAGAAAAGTACAGGAATTGTACGGAATTCAACACTCTTCCAGAGGTTAGACATTATTTCCGGATTTCAAACCCTAACTTTGAAAAACCACCATAAATCGTACACATATCCAAATGAAGTGTTCTATCCATGGATTTGAAGCTTACAGAGTGTACTTTAATCATACCAAATTTCAAAATTAGATACAAAGAGTAACTTATTCGAAATAGGTATCAAGTCAGATGCTATAACCATCACATACCTTGATCTTGAAACTTGAATCTTGTTCCTTCTTCTTGGCCTTCACCCCTACATTTTCTCTCTAAATTTTGGCATATTTTTTTCCTCTACAAATGGCTACCAAAATGCTCTTCCAAGGTGGGGTATTTATAGCCAAAACTTTGATTTGAATGGATCATAATGCCCTTGGTGGCTGATAGAAAGGGTAAGGGCAATTTTGAAACTTCAAGTTGACTTTTGCATGATCATTGAATCATCTTCTTACATCATCCTTATCTCATTCTTCTAGAAGATGCCAAGTGTCATAAAAGTGGTGGAGGAGAAGGGAGATTAGATCCTAACCGTTGGATCAAATTTAATCCTTAAGTTTCCTTCGAATTTACTTGGCCCACGTTTCTCTGACTTTCTTTATGGCCTTCCAGAGCTCAAAAACTTCTTCTGTCTACTCCATAAATTCCCCTTAATTCTAGAGAGTATCTATGAATTTTCTTAGGCCATAAACACTTCCTTTAAGCCTTGCATAAAAATTCATTTACTAAAATACCCTTTTATCGGCACAACTGGCTTTTTAATTTATTAAAGTCATTTCACTAGCCTTTTGGTTGCGAGACTAATTTTATAAATTACTACAATCTTTCAATCATTTAACCTTATTTTTTTGGACATTTTTTAGGTCTCTTGCTATTTTAAATAATTACCTCAAATGGTATACTTTTTACTGTCCATAACCTCATAAATTCTATTTAAACTACCTCAGGGGTACTTTCATCTTTTCTCTTCACAGAAGTACCTTAGAATATTATTTCCCATTTTTTTAGGATTTTCTTAGAATTCTCTGTATACTCTTCCATTTTTACCCCTGTTGGTTATAACTTTCTGAATTTACAGTTTAGTCCCTGCTTGGACTTAACTTCATACAATCCTCTCTTTGAGGTTTCTAACTTAACCCTTGGCCTGTTTCTACTCTCTTTTCTCTTTTTGGGCTTTTAAGACTTTACTAGAGCCTCTAGCCTTGATTATACTTGAGCCCCTAAAAACTTTTACTTTGCAGTTTAGTCCCTAAAACTGTTTTGACTTCCTTTCTCATCTTTGAGACTTCTGCTCAAAAGAGGTCTAGTAGCCTATCTAATTCAGGCTATTTCTGGTACTTCTAGGCTCAAAAGTTCAGATGTTACATTACCGCCGTCATGTGGATGCTTGGATTGCTGAACGATTGAACTTCCTTCTACCTCTCAAGGAGGATGACCCTCAGAGCAGAGCGAGACATCTGGAGCGGGCACTTCTTGTGCAGACCATCTGGGTTTGGGGGGATGATACTGGGATAAAACAGTAGTTTTGTATTTGTGTGCTTTGTTTCTTTTTATTTCTGTTTTGAGTCGGCATTGCTGGATACTTGTTAAGCTTTTTGGTTTTCATTACTTTGATGGATTGGATGCTGGTTTAATTGTTTGGCTACTGATGGCCTTCTTCTTTTGTTGTTATCTTTACAATTACATTGATCCCCTCTGCTATTTTCACTTATCCTTTTTGTTTTGCCTGCAACCTGTCACCCTCTCCTCCTTTTTGTGAATTTAATGTGTTGTGCTTCAATTTAAATTAGACTTCACAACTTCTAGTTCACTTGTTCATTGGTTTGCATGTACCGATTTAAACATTGAGGACAATGTTGTGTTTAAGTGTGGTGGAGGGATCTCCATTTTTATTTCAGCAAATGCTTCATCATGCATCCATTCTGACCTTTTAGGTGTTCTAGAACTAATCAACTGTGGCATTTTTAGAGTCATTGAAGTTAACTTTCAGGGAAGTTTGAAAATTGCATTGCATTCTATCTGTCTGTCTGTCAACCTTCGCCATGGAAAACTCCTTCTTTTGCCACAGCGAAGCACTTCTTTCTCAACTATTTTCACTTGTCGGCCATACTTTGCCGTGGCGAAGCAGGCATGTTACCAGGTTTTCCTTTTTGGCTAATGTTCACCGTGGCAAACTCCTTCATTCCCCGTGACAAAAGTTAAAAAAAAAACCTTAAATGCTTTGCGATTTCATTTTTCTTCCTTCGAAAATCCTCCTGGTTTAGATTCTTAATATTATTGCATTTTTAGAAATTATTGAAAAATTCAAAATTATACTTGTGCTTTTAGAAAACTACCCATACTTTTAAATGATGGTTGAACTTAGACTAGTCATTCCCCACTGTTTTTGACAAAGAGTAAAGGAGGGTATGCTTTGAAAATAGGATTATGCGCTTTTAAACCTTGAAATTGATTAATTGAGATACTAGCCTTGTTGGAAGGATATTGGGGCCTTAATTTGTTAAATTGTGTGAATCTGTTTAGTTTCATATTTCTCTAGAACTTGTTTTAATTCTTAATCAAAGCTTGATGAATCAACATTTTGTGAACATGAAGGAGGCATTCTATTCCAAACCCTTATTACCCAAACACAAGCCTAAACACCTTACCCTTGCCAACCCCTTTAGACCTTCACTTTGAGTACTTGCATGCAAATAAATTGTAAATATTTTGTTCTATTTTGGCCTTGGAATTTTGTAAAAAAAAAAAAGTGAGAAAAGCCAAAGAAAGAAAGAAATTTAAAAAAAAGAGTCGATATATTATATATTAAAAAAGATTTATTACTATTATTAGCTTCTTTCTTCAGGAATGTTTATGTTTATTTCATGGATAGAATAATTGTTATGCTTGCACTCAATTTCACTTTCTCTTTTGTTCCATCCATTTTACTTGACCATCACTAAAATTTACGAACCCTAAGTCCTCTTGATTTGCAATTTGTGGTTCTTGTGGTGGAGAGATAGAATTATTACAAGCCTATGGTAGAGATTGGACTGAACAACTTAGAGTGAAATAATCCCAAGACAAGTGAGTTGAGAGCTAAACACATATTTTGCGATAAATCTCTTTTGCTTAATCTTTTGGATTAAATGTCCATAGTGTCTACTTTCTTAGCATATCTTTGCTTTACCATTGTCAATATCCGTGGAAATTTCTTACTAATCTTCTACTATCATCTTTAAGCATGTTAGTATTTCTCATTGCACTTGTATCTTTTTTAATCATTTTTAAGCTTTGTCCAGGAGTACAAAGGTCTAATATGGGAAAATTTGATTGAGCTCAAATTGTTTATACTATTTGATGACGTTTTCTATGTTTTTGTTACACTTTTTGGCTCATTTTAATGATATTTGTGCTTATTTGAGATTGAGGGTCTTTGTTCTGAGTTAGTGTTATTTGAGGGTAAAATTGTCATATTTATTCATTATTTGCATTTAATTGATTTCTGGGACAATTAATACCTCAAACCATTTCTTTTTATTTCAGGATACTCAAGAAAAAGAGCCAAGAGTCAAAGATCAAGGAAGTGCAGCACACAAGACGCAATGACGCCTCTGCTAGGTTTTGCCGTGGCCAACTTATTTCTCGTCGCAGCAAAGAAAGGATTCTTCACTTGAAGATCCCTCTCGGCCAAATTTCGCCGCGACCAACTTCTGTCTTTGCCGCGGTGAAGACACCACATCAAGTAGAAGTCTTCTCGGCTAATGTTCATCACGGCGAACCCCTCGAATCAGCAACCCAGACCCAAACCATTCTCAGAAATTTTACCTAGCCACTCTCATAAACCGACCCAGTATACCCCATTACCGGTTTAGAAACCCTATTTTTGTGTAAGTGACATCATTCACTCATACCACAGCCCCCATCTTCGTTCTCTCTCATCTTTCTCTTATCTAACCCTAATTTCTTCCATTTTCACTGTCAAACCTCTACTATGGGAAGTTCAGATTCATTCCTAGTTGAGATGCTTCAAACTTCTATGTGTGGCTAGGCATTTTCCTTCCTCTTGAAGGTATAGCAATGGCTGGAGTTCAATGAGCTAAGAAGGGGAGTAGTTTAATCCTAGTTCAGCTATGAATTTATGAGTTTTTAGGTTTAGGATTTGTATTTTGTAGTTGAACTACTTGATTATAGTTGTAATCAACTTTGGGTTTTCATTTGTGTAGTGGATTGGTTCTTATAGAACCTTGAGTTTAAATATATGAAGTTTCATGTATGTCAGTTGTAATCTTTTGATTCTCTCTACTCTTACACGGTTGTGTTTTGATATTGAGTTGATTTTGATTGCATTTGACTTGTTGCATTAATCAATCTTTCTACACACACTAAGAGTATTTAACAGGATCTTGAGAAATAGAGTTCATTTATTAAGATTCTGGACTTAAAGAGTACTTTAAGGTTTATCATTTTGAAACTTAGCGATTTCTATTCCCATATCAATTGATTTTGAACTATGACAGCCTGAGCACACTTTCAAGAGGAACTTCATCATTATTTGGTTATTGTCTACCTACATTCATTGCTTATTTCCCTAAAATCCAAAAATATTTTATTTATCATTCATTCAATTTACTTAATGATTTTGAAAAACCCAAGACCCGTTGTTTATATTCAAGTTTGCATTGCATGACATTTAAGTTAACTTAGGTCCATTTCGCTAAGGCTTCGTTTAAGTGAAACGACCCGAGGTTGCATCCTATAGTGCAATCCTTGGATAAAAATTTTGATTTAACCTCCAAGGTCAGGAACAGGTTTGGAAAATCACTAACCATAAAAGATATTATGTGCAAGGATGAATAATGCATGATCAAGATCAAAAGAAAAGAAGAGAAGAATTGGAGAAATGTGTTTATGTATTATAATGTAGTCTTTCTCCTTTAAGTTGATGTATTCATGAAAATGCTTATGATGTTGTGTAATGATGAATGATGAGAATGGTATGTAAGATTGAACATGATAATGCGTGAGAATGATTAATAGAATATTGGAAAGGTTGCATGCAAGATAATGATTTTTATACCATGCTAATTTGAAGTAAGGGGATAGGCCTTTCAACATAAAGCAACGTAATTAAGAAAAAGTAAAAGTAAAGTAAACAAATGATTCTGTACTTAAACTTTTGTGAGTAAACAAAACACATCTTGAATTTTCAAACAGGTAGTAGATTACCTAAAATGGTTATGCGTGCCAAGAGTTATGATTCATCAATATTAGGATAGATAATCTAGAAAGTACTATTTTCTTTATTGAATGAGCAAGTAAATGACCCAATGAGTTTTTTTTTCCTATAGAAGATTTAAAAAATTTTAAATGAACACTTGAATTAACTTCATACAATTTTTTTATAATTAGTTATAAATTTTTAAAATTGAACCAAAAATTTGGAATTATGAAATGAATAGTAATCCTAGAATTAAAATGCAAGATTTTATTATATGGGCTTAATTAATAATTCACCTGAACCGTAGCACTTTCGAAAGAGTACCAAAGGGACTAAAATGACAGATGTTTTACCGCTGGCCAACCCATGTTACACTACAAAAAAATAGCTTATTACTGATAGAATTAGGGAGGAAAAATTATTCTGTTGCTAATTTTCGACGGATTACTGACGGAAATTCTATCACTAAATTTAGCGATAAATTAGCAACCAAATTTTTTTGTCACTAATATTAGCGACGGATTAGTGATAGAATTTCTATCCGTCACTAAATTCCATTGCTAATCCGTCAAAATATCCATTAGTAAATACTGCCAAAAATCTCCATTGCTAATTTTAATTATAAAATTTTTAGTGATAGAAATTTTTCGTCGCTAATCCGTCATTAATTTTAAATTTCATTATGTTAAATTATAATCTTATAACAATTTACATAATAAGATAATTAAGTATATAATGATTTAAATATCTTTTTAATTGTAAAATAAATTGATATATGTGTGAAGTTGGTGTTAATAAAGATATCATCATCATTCATGTCATCATTAGATAAATACTAAGAAGAGGAAGACAATTTTTTTAAAAAACTTGTTTATATTTCATTAAAATCAATTTCTCTTTATTATTAATAATAATTAAAAAATATAATAAGAATATTATTAAATTTCTTACACAAACTGATATAAGAAAGAAATCATTTTATCATATGTATAATATATTGAAAGATGTCATATATAATAGAAATTTTAAAACAAAAAATGAATTTATATGAACACATCAATTTATGATTATGAATCAAACTAATATTGAAGTGAATTATGAATTTCATTAATTAAACAATGAAATTTAGTCATGATATAATTAATATTCAAAATATAGATTGATTTTGATCTTCAATGCAAAAACAAATGGTATACACAAAAACTTTTAAGAAAATAAATTATATAGGATACATATACAAGTAGGAGAATATTGTTTATCATAATCTATTCAAATCATTTAATTTTTTATATAGAATAATTTATTAGATTTTATCATAATAGCTATTCTTTGAATAACAAGACTTTTTTTCCTAATTATAAATAGTTTTCATCAAATATATAAAACACATATAAATAATGTAATATAATATATATATATATATAACTAAATTATATATCATCAATGTTAATTAAAAAATAAATTTAAAAAACATATTTATGAAAAAATTATTTATGATTTAAAATTCAAAATTAGTGTCATTGGAAATTAAAATTATATTAAATATATTTTTTAAAAATAAAACATAAAATAAATAGTAAAACAAATATTTAAAAATTATTTTGTCATTAAAATAGTTATGATTAAAATTATCATATAGTTTATTTTTAGTTTTTAAGAATATATGTGTATACATGATTGTTTGTGTAAAAGAATATTACATATATATATATATATGTATATGGATAATTTTGCATAATAAGTCAACAAATTCATTGTAGCTCAACTGGTAAAACTGCATCTTTGCATAGACGAGGTCCCATGTTCGAGTCAGAAGGCAACTACACGTGGAGGTGGCTGGCGGTTGTTGTCGGCAATGATATGGCAACTAGTGGAGGCACCACATGGCATTTTAAAATGTTTTTTAAATCGGGTTAGCAATGAAAAAATTCTGTCACTAATTTGTAACGGAAATATCTGTCAGTAATTAACGATAGATTAGTGACAGAAATTTTTGTCAGTAATTAGCGATGGAAAATTTCGTCGTTAATCCAATTAGCGGCATAACAAATTATGTTACTAATTCGATTCTATCACTAATCCGTTGCTAAATTCTGTCGCTAACCAACTCGAGTGTAACATCCCAAATTTTGGCTCATAGATACAAGTAATAGCACAAGGAAAGGATGATTACTAAGTCTAATGCAACGAAAGTCCCGGAGATCCTTCAGAAGAAAAAAGAGATTTTCCAAGGGCAAATGTGTAAAACAATAGTGTTCGGGGACTAAAGAATGACGAATTGGAAACAACTAAGGGCCAAAGGTTATGCTAAAAACTTGCAAGAGATGGTTCCGAAGGTTAGGCCTAAGGAGGGGCTAAATTACAACGAAAAGATTCCTAGGCCAAGTAGGGACCTAATTGTGAATAATAAAAATTCTGGTCGATCAATGTTCGAAGTTATCGAAAATGGCCCAAATGTTTCAGAAAAATTCCAGAAAAATGGGAATAGGATCCCAGAGTCAATATAAGGCTAGAAATGACGGAAATGCCCTAAAGTCATTTCAGGTTTTTGAGCAATTTGAGATAGTAACTCAAATTGAATTATTTAAGGTACGAGACGGCCTCAAATAATCAGAAAAAATTGGGGAACAGTAGTTGAGGAATTTACACAGATTGTAAAATTAATTCCAGCCCCAGAAACTGACAAGGTTAGCTTTAATTGAATTTAAAGCCTATTTATACCCTATCCGGGGAAAGTCAAATTTCCTGTCTATGGTTTGACTTTGGACCCGAGAAAAATTAGAGGAATATCCTGTGATGAAAGGGAAAGAATGAAACCCAGAGATAGATCAACAGAGTTACGAGCTGATAGGAAAGAATTCGGCAAAATCGACTCCGATTGAATATTAATTATTAATATTTTGGGGAAATGAGAAAGAAGTATGATTCCCCTATGAATGTTATTAGAAGAGTATGGGAATGTATTTTGAAGATGAAAAATGTGCTAAACCATGTCCCAGATGTATCGGGTAAGTCAGGACCCGAGAAAGTACCTATTATGATGTAAACCGGTAAGATAGGTGGAGGAATATTTTTGGATGAATTTATGCACGAATTTTGTATGATTTTCCTCCCTATCATATTGCCATAAGGGCATGAGGATATGTGTGGAAATGTGTAAAAAGATTAAGGACATATTAGGATTAAAGAAAGGATTTTAAGTAAGGTGATTAAGAAGTTTAATCAAGGTAATTAAGAAAGTTAACCATGGTTAAGTTAATTAACCATGATGACATAAGCCTAAGATATTTAGCAAGATTCCCTGATGAAGAAGCCAAGATCAAGGGCCAGGATTAATTTGAAAATCAAGGGCCAAGATCTAATCTTGCAAAATAACATCAATGGCTAGGATTTGTCAAGACTTTTTATAAAAATCTTCTCTCCCTCCCTTATGATATTTTCGTCCACCATGAGAGAGAGGAGAGGGAAAACGAAATGGAGAGAGGAAGAAGGAGAAGAGGAAGAACTCATGATCCTAAGGCCATCCAAGCTTCAAATCAAGGTATGTTCATGGATTTTGATCTAGTTTCTACCTCCCTTGGTATTTTTGAGCTTGGATGTTGGATTGGTTGGGTTTTTCATGGTTGAAACCTAAGGGGGAGGTGCTGCACGAAATTGTTCAGAATGGGAGAAGATGAAATTAAAGTCATAAACATGTTTAAAGGCTTGAAAACAACAAGAATCAATTGGTTTGATATTGATTCTTCAAGAAATCCAACTTCCCCTTTCATTTGTGTATGATTCTGCCATGGCTAGTTCTTTATGTTGGGTCTGGAATTTGATGATTTTGATGCTTCCAATGAGTTTAAATGATGATTTTGTGTAGGGATATATGTAGAAAACATGTTTGGAAGCATTAGAATTGAAAATGAAAATTTTAGACCTAAGGCACCTATGTTTCGGCCAAACCAGAACAAGGGGGAAGGAGTTGGATTTTGATTGTTTTGAAGTTGGAAATGGATTCTACATGCAAATTTATATGGGAATAGCATGTGGAATTAATTTTAGAATGATTGGAAATAAATCTCAAAAGTTAGAAACAAAGTGTGATCAAGTAAGAGCCAAGTGTGGAATAGGTTGATAACTCGGTCCTAATTGATGTTTCACGTAATGTGTTGATGTGTTTAGGACCTTGGAACATCCAAGGGGATGTCTTGTTTATGTCAACCGAAGGCTCAAATACTTGGAAGGTTAGGGGAAGCAAACGGAAAGCAAGAGGGAAGATATGTTACAAGGTAGTGAACTTACCTATACTGTGTGCTTGATATGTATGCTTGCATGATGTGATTGTGTTGCCATGATGTGACTAAGCTATGATGAAATGTTTGCAAAGTTATGTTTGCAAGTTTATGTTATGTTTTGCCTTGGCAATATGTTATGAAAGCATGAAATGCTTTAGCTTACTTTCCATGGCATTCCTATGATGATGTTATGATAACATGTCGTGCATTTGCATTATGTCTTCCATGCTTATGGGTAGTGTTTGCTACTGAGATTCTCCCGAATCTCACCCTCCCCTAACAACCCCTAATAGGTATAAAGGGCATGGAGGAAAAGTCAAGGATGAGGAATGCAGGATTGATGGAAGAAGTCAAGAACATGTTATGGTCTTATAACATGTTATGTAACATAGTTTATCAATTTATGTTTGATATGCCATGTATGTGGAATGATGATATTAAATGTCATGATATGTAAAATGGTATGAGATTATGTATGGAGATATTATGTGGATTTATAGCATGACAAGAGGTGGAGAAATAAATTGTTTATAAAGATTGAATTAAGTTGAAGGGATAGAATGTCCCTAAATGAGTCATGAATTGGTGCCAATGATGAGGCAGACCAAATGAATGAATTTAGCCATGAAATTTAGTTCTATACAGGACACATCCTAAGCTTTACAATAAGTGGTAAATCACGAAAAATGGATGTGTATGCTAAGAGATATGACTGTTCAAAGTCAAGACAGGATTTATGGAAAGTACTGTTTCGACCACTTGAACAGTAATATTTAACGAATAAATTGTACTAATTGGCAAGGTTTGAGCCCTGAATGTTATTTTTCCCTTATAGAAGATTGAAAGAGCTTTAAGTGAAAATTGGAATCTCTCCGTTCTGATTTTTATAGAATTAGTTATGATTTTTCAAAGTTGGACCTGAAATCTGTAGTTTAAACAGTGAAAAGTAACCCGAGTAATTATGTTGAAAATTTTAATCCACGGGCTTGTACTTTGACTTGCTTGAACCATAACGCTTACAAATGCGTACTCTGAGGGGTTAAAGGTAGGATGTTTCATCGAGCAAATGGAGGGAACACAAGTTTCGAACGCAAAACTCCAAGAACAATGACATTTGGACCACTAAGCCGCAAAATTACTTTTGTTAGAACCTCACACTAACAATTAAAATAGTAAATAACTATCTCAGTCATTTTTTAAGGGCCATTACAAATGATTTCTAAAGCCCTAGCAAATATAGTTGGCGCCATTCTTTAAAATTCCAAAAAGTTCTGGCTATATCTATATATCACCAACACGATGTTTATGGCCACACATGGGACCCGGGGACTTGTTTTTATCTATAATTTCTTCCTTCAATCCAGCGGCTAAAATAATCAATTATTAAATCAATTGTTGTAAATACCATATCGTGGGGCATGATACCTACCGCTTCCTATATAGTGAAAGCGAAAGCAAGACTTTATTATTATTATTATTATTATTATTATTATATACGTTTAAATATTAGACATATGTAAGATTAGTATCTTATCAAATACTACCTTTGATTTTTAATATAAGAACTAAATAACTAATTTGTGAATATTAAGAAAATTAATTAAATTAGTTCTTGTAATAAATAAATATTGTCTTCCCTAAAATACACTTATTAATGGTATGCATTTGGATTACCCTTGATAGTAACTCATTAATATATGCAATCACCATAGAAATTACTTAATGGCAAAATAGATAAATATTGGAGATAAAGTGGATTGATGTCTTATATTTAAGACTAAATTGAATCTCCAACTAGTTATAGAATTGGAGGTAGTATCTATTAGGAGAAAGTGTTTTGAATTTATTATTTTTTAACTATAGCAATATTTTAATTTTTTTTGTTTTCATTATTTTGAAATATACAACTGAAATTCTCCACCTAAATTGAAATATATAAACATTGGAGACAAAATGGATTTATGTCTTATATTTAAGCCTAAATTGATCTCCAACTAACTATTATATTAAGAATTGTAGGTAGTATCTATTATAAGTGAAGAGATTCGGGCGTACCTGAAGTATAAGATGAACTCAAATCTAGGTAGCCACGCGCGAAAGAAGTCTGATCACGGTGTTGGAATCAGACTATATGCTCACAACAAATGCACCGGAGGGAAGGGAAGAATAGAGGGCAAAGTGTGGAGACACACACCAACCGAATGCCAAATCCCTGACTCAAAAAAAAGGATCCTCGGACGATTAAACCGAAAAAGAAAACTGCCTTCGTTTTTGAATTTGTCTCCACGGTTATTTAACCGTTTTAAATTAAAAAAGAGCAAATTGCAGTTTTCAACCCAAATGTTTTGTTATTTCCTTCAGAACCCCAAAGCTTAATGAGTTTGGGTCCAATCCACCAGGGGTTGACTGGCCCATTTTCCTACATCTCCCACTCACACTTGGTGGATTAGATGTCGCGAGTCTAGTTTCTTCACCTTCCCTCAATTTCATACTTATTGCTTTGCCGTGACCGCGTGGGCATGACGTCTTCATTTAGGTGTTTGTACTAGAAATTTCTTTTAAAGGACCAGGACAGATTAACCTCTCTTTCGTGTAGCTTGAATTTTAATGTTATGCCTCAGATGTCCCAGATTTACTTATATACACTTTTTCACGGTAAATCTAATCCCTCTCGAGTCAATAGTTGACTCAGATTACCTTTCTCATATGCCTAGTGTCCACACTTACGACCACGAAATGTCATAAGGGACATGTCACAGACACTAGCATAGGTGTGCATATCACAGTCAATCTTCCTTTCGCCCAAATATCACTTTGAGATGAATCAATCACTTTCTTAGCATACTATCTTAGATCGCATCAATCATGACCATAGGACATATGCCAAAGTAGCAGTCACTGAAACACATCTTCATGATATTGTCAAAGTTAAAGGACACCAATAGGAGGGTAATCCCTCCCTGGGACTCACACAGCAATGAATCAGGGATTTTTCACTTGCTTCCCTTTTGCGGTTCTCCTAGCACATGTGGTATGAAACACATGCTACGATGTTACTCTTTTACTATAAGAGCGCATGTCGATTTGGACTTATCATTAACACCGTACAGACTTGAGTCTAGACACACTCAGTATCTAAACCCAAATTCTTCAACTTTGCTTATTGTTATGACATCGACGTTGAAGAGTTTGTTGTCTGGCTACAAGTATTATGGAAGTGGCATTCCAAACTTCGATCCAACTTTATCAACGTGGATCTCATCTTGACTTGCTACACTTTAGTCAAGGCGACATATAGTTTGTGTTTCTTCCCTACCATATCAGCATTCTTTGCTGCTTTACTGCTGAACACAAATGTCTCATCTTTGTTCACTCCACCTGAGTGTCAAAGGCAGCTACCCGTGTGAGAGAGCTAACCTTTTTAATCTTTACGACATACTAGACATTGTATACTTTCGGACAAACACATAAAGTGGTAACGAAAAAATATAATTTCATTAACGAGGTATTCATATTACACTTTATGTATGCTAAGGGCTTGTACATGTTCTTTGAAAACTTTTTCGCCTATTGGCTTTGTTAGAGGATCTGCTACCATACATTTGGTTGAAATGTATTGTACAGTAACAATCTTTTGTGCTATATAATCTCTAACAAAATCATACTTGATGTCAATGTGCTTGGTTTTGCTGTGATACTTAGGATCTTTAGTATAGGCTATGGCTACAGTATTGTCACAGTATACCATCACCGGATTGGTACTCTTGTTTCCAAATCCAAGGTGTTTTATAAATCTCTTCAGCCATAAAGCCTCTTGCACTGCTACGGTGCATGCCACAAACTCAGATTCTATTGAATGTAAGGCAATACACGTTTGTTTCTTGCTACTCCAACATATGGCGCCATTGTTAAGCAAAAAGGTATAACCTGAAGTTGACCTTCATTCTTCTTCATCTCCACCCATATCAGCATCGAAGTACCCAACAAGGCACTGGTTGCTTCCTTCGTAGCACAGTGCATAATTAGAAGTGCCCTTCAAGTATCTCAAGATCCTCTTCACTGCTTTCTAATGCTTTTCACCGGGGTTAGACTTGAATCTGCTTACCAGTCCCACTGCATAGTAGATGTCACACCCTGATAATTTTATTCTAACTGATGAATGATTTGTGACTGACTAAGGCCAAGTAGTATAGTAGACTGGTAGAGGATCCAGGCTATGAGGAAAAATCAGGATAGGGACATAACGGTCATTTCTGAAAAGATCAGTTAAGAAAGGGCAGTATTGGAAATAATGTCCAAATTTCCTGAAAATTCCCAGAAAATCATGAAAAATAGAAAGGAGGGTACAGAATAATGTTTGAGGCTTAGAAGATGAATATAAGATTAAAAATAATTTATCAGGGAATTATTTGTAATTATGGGAATTTTTGGTTAATTAAGGAAAATTAGCCAATTTCCATTATTTAAAATATATAGAGGCCTCAAAAATTCAAGGAAAAATATGGATAAATTATGTGACATATTATCCTAATTTATAAAATTATTTCCCACCTTTGGATGTACAGAGGTTAGCTTAAAGAATATTTACTACCGAATTATTATCGGTAGAATAGTGATTTTTGACAGAATAAAATTTAGAAAATTATAGAGGGAGATAGAACTTGAGAAAAATCATGGATTACCCTTGGAATGAGGGGAATTTAATGAGGTGTTGAAATCGGAATTTTGTGACAGTAAATTGGACAGGATTGTTGGAAAATCGGGCCGGAAATACACAAATAATCAGTGGATTGCACTGATTATTGGATGAGTCATATTTTTTCCAATATTAAGAGCAATAATTCGGCCAAAATTAGAAGGGGAGGACAAAGTTGGAATTTTCCAAATTGTTCAAGGGCATAAAGGGAAATAAGAGACAAAACAATAAAATAATATTTATTTTCCACATGAAAATCACATGGTGATTAGGTGTCCCTACATGTGTCACTTTCTTATGGTGAGTGCCCTAAGATTTGTCCATGTGTAAAGTAGAAAAAAATGGACGGCCGAGATCGCATCTTTTTCCCGAAGGGCATTTTCGGCATTTTGAAATATCAAGGCCTATAAATACCCCCCCTTTCATGAAGAATTCGGCCAAGAGGTGTTGTTGGGAGAGAATTTTGTGTTCTTGAGTTCTAGGAGAGAGAAAGGAAGAAAGAAGAGAGAGAAAGAGAGACAGCAAGCTTAATCACCTCTAATCGCCGATTAAGCGCTAATTAAGGTATGTTTATCTCCCTAAGTGTTAATTATTTTTAGTTGATTATTTATTTGAGGAAGATTAGGATTAATTACCTTGATTAATTATGGTTTAGTGATAGCTAAGATTAATTATGTTATTTGATTAAGGATTAGTAAGTGATTAAGGTTAGCTACCCTAATTAATTAGTGATTAGTTATGATAATTGAAGGATGATTAATTATGGGTAATCATGTTGATTAAGTATTGATTAAAGCTTAATCATATTGATTAGAGAATGATTAATGATTAATCATATTGATTAGAAAATGATTAATCATGTTAATTAAGGAATGAATAATGGTTAATCATATTGATTAGAGAATGATTAATGATTAATCATATTGATTAGAAAATGATTAATCATGTTAATTAAGGAATGAATAATGGTTAATCATGTTGATTAGAGAATGATTAATGGTTAATCCAAAAAGGGATTAGTGATTTAATCTTAAAGGATTATGACTATGTGACTTGAGGACCTTAATTAAGTATTGGATTAAGGACTAAGGGTTAGTGATTAACCAAGGAAGCATGATTAATCATGGGTTAAGGAAGAATTCCAAGACCTTACTTGAGGATTAAGGCTTGGTCAAACCAAGGTCAAAGGTTTAGGAAAGGTATACAGAAATTATAAATTGAAAGATACAAGGGTAGCATCATATTGAGAAAGAATGGTATACTGGATATGGAATTTACCATACCCTTACTGTATGGTTGATAGGCAACTCTTCTGGAAACCTAGGAGGATCTCCAGCAAGGGATCAAGGAGGAAACGTTAAGCAAGGAATTGAGGTAGCGTGAACTGCAATTATTTTGTTGATCTGCATTTGATGTATCTGCTATGTGTGTTTATGTGCCATGAGAATGTTATGTACAGATGATGTGAACTCCTTGCAATGTATGCCTTGGCTCTTGCATGATTGAGTTTTGACCAGAATGATTATATGCTCCATGATATGATGACATGGATACAGAATGATTATAGCATGGCATAAAGACTAGAAATGTTATCTTACTGCATGTAGCATGACATCTTATGCATGTTGACTTGATGGTTGTATGTTCAATGCTACTGGGATTTCTATGAAATCTCATTCCTCCTATAACATGATATCCTAGGTGCCACTACTGCTAAGGAGAAAGGAAAGGAAATAGTCATGGCTTGAAGAAGTTATGAATTATGTAATGTATTATACGGTTTTGAACCTTTCTCTTTCAAGCCATGTAAGCATACTATGTTCATAAATACATGATATGATACCCTTTTTGGAATGTATATTAATGATAGAGTAGCTTTATAAGTGATTATGGTATGATTATAGTGAAAAACGAAATGCTGTCAAAATTAGTGAAAAAGGGGATAAAAATGGTCTAGATTTGACCAAACTTTGACCAACGAAGACCCTGGTCAAATGGTTGACTTTTTCCCTGAAATTTGGTATGCAAATAGATCTTATTTTTCCCTTTAAAATGAGTGGTAAAGCGTCACAATCGGAGCTCTGTGTAAGAAGTTATGCCTTTCCGAAGTTAGGCAAAAATCCTGGAAAATAGAAAAATGACCAAATGAACAGTACTTTTCGAAATTGAAAACGAATGCGTTTCTGATTAAAGCGGAACCTGAGGTCATTTTTCCTTGATAGATGATGTTGAGAGCTTCGAGTGAGACTTGGAACGACCTCGTTTCGATTTTTCTAGAATTAGTTATGATTTTTCAAAGTTATGCCAAGTTTAAGGTTACGGTGAATAGTAATGCGGGAAAAGAAATTTTCAAATTCAGGTTTTTCAACCCGGTAACCTTAGTTTGCCCTTCCGAATGTCTTAACTTGGCACAATATAAGGTCGTAAACGTAAGGTGTTACATTTATGGTATCAGAGCACATGGTTCTGGCACACAGAACAAATTTTGATATTTTGTATGTTCTGCATTTTAAGGAAAGCATGTGATAGTGCTTATTAATGAGTTCATTTGGTCATTAGGATTACAGAAAAGCTCAGGTAATGGCTGTTTGTAGTGGAAGTGGAAAATCCGGAGAGACCATCAGCAAGGTCATGCCCGGTGAGCGATATCCATGGTGGTATGATGAGACATGGTGGTACGAGGACATTGAGAGGTATGGAGAGCTTAGCACTAAATCCCCAGCTACTCAGGTAGATTACTTCGGTTTCAAGGGGAAGGCTCTAGAGAAAGATATTGCCACTGTTGCCTCCAATAATATAGCTCCAGTTGTTAAGATGCCTACTAAGGATGAAGCAGGTCCAAGTAAGATCCCTATACCTGAAATTAAGAAAGAGTTCCAGTGCCTCCCTCAGCTAGTTCAAGAATTCCAGTTTAGAAGCCGTTTCATTAGGCCATATGAGCACCAGGAAGCTGATGTATACTTAAGGTTCTTAGAGGACATTAAGAGCCTTTATTATTGGGTGACTAGAGAGGATCATACTTTGGGAAATGAAGATTGGATCCTAGCCCTGTTCCATGTAATCCCCAAGACATGGAAATGGAATGAAGGAATCAATGAGATATGTAATCGCCTAACCAGATGCACTTTCCTGGAGATGGTCGACGCCATAGAGACCTTTGTATGGGCTACTTTTCCATGAGCTGGTCATGGTCAATGCTAGACTGATGATGTATATAGTGTAAATAGTTTTGGACTGTATATAAGTTAGGCTAACTGCTAAAAACTCTGTGTAACCCTTGTGTTGCTGTACAAATGTTTGTTATATAAATAAGAAGGGTATGTTTATATGATAAATGATTAAAGAGTTCCTTTATTCTCCCATAGTTAGTTAAAGAACAAGCGAAATGGTGAGAACACGGAGAGGAGCAAGAAACACTCCTGAGGAACCACATAGAGATCCTATCCAGCAAGTAATGAATAGGCTGGATGAGCAACAACGAGTCGTACAGCAACTACAAGAGGCACAGTTACGGCAGCAAGAAGAGAGAGACGCCGTTATAGCAGCAGCGGTAGCAGCAGCGATTGCTCAGTTACGACAACCTGAGCAAATGCAAGCTGAAGCGACCCCACAAGTCCAACAGCAAGTACCTGAAGAGCAAGCAGGAGTGGCTGAAAATCAAGAAGATATTCAGCAGTGGATTACGAAATTTTGCAAGCATAATCCGCCAGAGTTCAAGGGTTCATTGGAACCACAAGTAGCTGAAGATTGGATTACCCGACTGGAGAAGATCTTTCGGGTAATGGGATGCTCATCTGAGGTTAAAGCTCAGATGGCAATTTATAAGCTAGAGAAAGAAGCAGATCAGTGGTGGAACAACACTGAGTTGGTACTGCAAGCCAACAACACCCCAATAACATGGGAGGTGTTCAAAGAAAGATTCTATCAGAAGTACTTTCCCCGATCAGCACAGGATAAAATGGAAGCTGAATTCCTAGTGTTGCAGCAGGGGAATAATGAAACTTTTGATGACTACTTAGCCAAGCACATTCGGCTGTCCCGTTATTCTGCTTATTTAAAACGTCTCAATGATGAACGGTGGAATACGGAGAAGCTGGTCAGAGGATTAAAGCCAACGCTAAGAGAGGTCGTGGCGCCTCAGCAGATCGAGAGTTTTAACAAGGCAGTAGAAGTCTGCCGTATTACTGAAGCAAGTCAGAATCATCGAGGAATGATGCCGATAGCTTTGAAAGCTGAGAGACCCCCATCAAGGCCGAATCCAGAAGGAACCTCTTATGTTAATAAAAAGAGGAAGAGGCCTGGCTTTGGCAGAAAGATGAGAAGAGGGAGCAGACGACCTGAAGGGTTTGATATCACACGAAGGGCCAAAGAATGTGAGAAGTGTGGCAAGAATCATGGCGACAGGCCATGTTTATTTGGCCAGAACGTGTGCTATAGATGTGGGAGACCAGGACACTTTTCGAAGGAATGCCCACAAGGGGCAGATGGGACGAGACAGCAGACCCAAGGCAGGGTGTTTGCCCTTACACAGGAAGAGGCCCGTAAGTCACCTGACATGATCCAAGGTACGATCACTGTTAATGATTGCCTTGTGTATGCCATGTTTGACTCAGGTGCTAGCCATTCCTTTATATCACATGATTGTGTTGGGCGATTGGGTTTGACTGTTGATACCTTGCCATATGATATTGTTGTTTCTACTCCCACTAGTCCTAAAGTTGTGACTTCTAAAGCATGCCTGAATTGTGTGGTCTGTTATCAGCATTGTTGCACTATCATTGACTTGATATGCATGCCTTTTCGTGACATTGAGGTGATAATTGGTTTGAATTGGTTATCTGCCAATAACATACTTCTAGATTGTGGTAAGAAAACGTTAGTATTACCCTCTAAGGAAGAAATCCCTAGAAAAGAAGTAAGTTTAAATTTTATGACTGAAGCCGAAGCGAGTAGATGCTTACGGCATGGATGTCAAGGATATATTGTATTCTTCTCAATTCGAGCAGAGGCAGAAGAAGGAATTGAAGAAATACCGATAGTGAAAGACTTCCCAGAGGTATTTCCAACAGAGATCAGTGGACTTCCGCCAGAGCGAGAAGTGGAGTTCACGATTGATCTTGTACCAGGGACAAAACCAATATCCAAAGCTCCATATCGAATGGCTCCCAATGAAATGGTTGAGCTAAAGAGACAAATTGAGGAGCTGTTGGAGAAGGGTTTTATAAGACCAAGTGTATCTCCCTGGGGTGCTCCAGTACTCTTTGTGAAAAAGAAAGACGGTAGTCTAAGGCTATGCATTGACTATCGAGAGCTAAACAAGGTGACGATAAAGAATAAATACCCTCTGCCGCGAATTGATGATCTGTTAGACCAACTGGCAGGAGCAACGGTGTTTCCAAGATCGATCTACGATCGGGATATCATCAGCTGCGGATAAAGACAGAAGATGTTTCGAAGACTGCATTTAGGACCCGATACGGACACTATGAGTTCTTAGTGATGCCGTTTGGATTGACAAATGCACCTGCTATTTTCATGGACTACATGAACCGGATTTTTAGACCATACTTAGATCTGTTTGTAGTAGTTTTTATTGATGACATACTAGTGTACTCCAAAACTCAAGAAGAGCATGAGCAGCACTTGAGAATTGTGCTGAGTACACTGAAAGAGAAACAACTCTACGCCAAGCTCAGTAAATGTGAGTTTTGGTTAAAGGAAGTTAAATTCCTAGGCCATGTGATTAACCATGAAGGTGTGGCCGTAGATCCCAGTAAAATTGAATCAGTACTGAACTGGGAGCAGCCTAAGACAGTAACAGAGATACGAAGTTTCTTAGGGCTGGCAGGTTACTATAGGAGATTTATCCAGGACTTTTCTAGAATTGCCCAAGCGCTGACAAAGCTAACCAGGAAGAACCAGCAGTTCTTGTGGGACGAGAAATGTGAGGCAAGTTTTCAAGAGCTGAAGCGAAGGCTAACCTCTACCCCAGTACTAGTTATCCCCGATCCAACACTACCATATGTAGTGTACACAGATGCTAGCAAACAAGGATTGGGATGTGTACTGATGCAGCAGGGAAGAGTTGTTGCCTACGCCTCGCGCCAATTAAAACCTCACGAAGAAAATTACCCCACTCATGACCTGGAGCTTGCAGCGATAGTGTATGCCTTGAAGATATGGAGGCATTATTTGTATGGGGCAACTATAGAATTGTTCTGTGATCACAAGAGTCTCAAGTACCTGCAAGACCAGAAAGAACTTAACATGAGACAGAGGAGATGGATGGAGTTGTTAAAGATTATGACTATCAGATCAAGTATCATCCGGGAAAAGCCAATGTAGTGGCTGATGCTCTGAGCAGAAAAGTGGTGCAAGTAGCTACCCTCATGATCAAAGAGGGTGATCTGTTAGAAGATATAAGAGATTGGGGTCCTATTTATCACATGCAGTTAACAGCAGATGATGTGGCTAATGAGCCATTAGTGCAGAGAACAACTGTTGATGTGATAAGACAAATCAAAGAAGCTCAAAGAGGAGATCCGTTAGCAAAGACCCTTCGAGCTAAAGTCTTGAGCAATGAGGCAAAAGATTTCGAGATCTCAACAGAGGGAGTAATAGAATTCAGAGGAAGATCGTATGTTCCTCCTGTAGATGATCTCAGGAAGCAAGAATCCTAGATGAGGCACATAAAAGCAAATATACGATTCATCCAGGAATGACCAAGATGTATCAAGACATCAAGTCATTATTTTGGTGGCCTGGTATGAAACGAGATGTCACTGAGTATGTGACAAAGTGCCTTACATGCCAAAAGGTGAAGACGGAACATCAGAAGCCGTCAGGATTTTTACAACCCCTTAGTATTCCTGAATGGAAGTGGGACAGTATCTCTATGGACTTCATAGTAGGACTACCTCGTACGTCGTCAGGATACGATGCAATATGGGTCATAGTTGATAGACTGACGAAGTCGGCCCATTTCTTGGCGATTAATGTTAAATATTCGCCAGAGAAGTTAGCGAGGTTATACATTAAAGAGATCGTAAGATTACATGGGGTTCCAGAGTACATTGTGTCTGATAGGGATCCAAGATTCATGTCGAGATTCTGGAAAGCAGTGCAAGAAGCCATGGGCACGGTACTGAGTTTCAGTACAGCTTATCATCCGCAAACGGACGGACAAACAGAACGAACGATACAGACACTAGAAGATATGCTGAGAGCGTGCGTTTTGGATTTCAAAGGGAACTGGGATGAATATCTGCCTTTGGCAGAATTCGCGTACAAACAACAGTTACCATTCCAGTATCCAGATGGCACCATACGAGGCATTGTACGGAAGAAAGTGCAGATCCCCGCTTTGTTGGACAGAACTCGGAGAGAGAAAAATTTGGGGTCCAGATATAGTAGATCGTACCTCTGAACAGATTAAACAGATCAAACAGAGGCTACTCACGGCTCAAAGCAGACAGAAGAGCTACGCCGACAGTAGGAGAAAGCCGTTAGAGTTCGAGGTTGGAGACCATGTCTTCCTGAAGGTATCTCCAACTACCGGAGTAGGACGATCTATTAAGGCGAGAAAGCTGACGCCTAAATATGTGGGACCATTCCAAATACTCTCAAAGGTAGGACCTGTAGCCTATCGACTGGCCTTACCCCCGAACTTAAGTCAGTTGCACAACGTCTTCCATGTTTCCCAGTTGAAGAAGTACAATCCGGATCCAGAACATGTGCTAGAATATGATCAGATTGAGCTAAAGAACAAATGACATTTGAAGTAAGACCAGAACGCATAGTGGATCGGAAAGTCAAGCAGCTGAGGAACAAAAGGAATCCCTTTGGTCAAAGTGATTTGGAAAGATCTAAATCAAGAAGAGGCCACGTGGGAAAAGGAGGACGAGATGAGGAGCAAGTATCCAGAGCTTCACATAAGGTATGTGTTAAAATTTCGAGGACGAAATTTATTTTTAGGGGGAAGAAGAAATGTCACACCCTGATAATTTTATTCTAATGATGAATGATTGTGACTGACTAAGGCCAAGTAGTAGTATAGTAGACTGGTAGAGGATCCAGGCTATGAGAAAAAATCAGGATAGGGACATAACGGTCATTTCTGAAAAGATCAGTTAAGAAAGGGCAGTATTGGAAATAATGTCCAAATTTCCTGAAAAATTCCCAGAAAATCATGAAAAATAGAAAGGAGGGTGGGTACAGAATAATGTTTGAGGCTTAGAAGATGAATATGAGATTAAAAATAATTTATCAGGAATTATTGTAATTATTGGAATTTTGGCTAATTAAGGAAAATTAGCCAATTTCCATTATTTAAAATATATAGAGGCCTCAAAAATTCAAGGAAAAATATGGATAAATTATGTGACATATTATCCTAATTATAAAATTATTTCCCACCTTTGGATGTACAGAGGTTAGCTTAAAGAATATTTATTACCGACTTATTATCGGTGATAGATAGTGATTTTTGACAGAATAAAATTTAGAAAATTATAGAGGGAGATAGAACTTGAGAAAAATCATGGATTACCCTTGGAATGAGGGGGGAATTAATGAGGTGTTGAAATCGGAATTTTGTGACAGTAATTGGACAGGATTGTTGGAAAATCGGGCCGGAAATACACAAATAATCAGTGGATTGCATGTATTATGGATGAGTCATATTTTTTCCAATATTAAGAGCAATAATCGGCCAAAATTAGAAGGAGAGGACAAAGTTGGAATTTTCCAAATTGTTCAAGGGCATAAAGGGAAAATAAGAGACAAAATAAT